>NC_138096.1:3195230-3480230 GCF_964212035.1 Myotis nattereri | reverse complement strand
CTGAGCTGGTTTTGCCTCTCGGTGGCAGGAGGGCCTGTGTGGTTGTCTGAAGAGAAGGATGATGCTCAGTGTGGCCCCGACTGTTGACAACACTCTCCTGGGCGGTCCTCCCGCGCCCGCCTCCCTCCGTCTCCGCCCAAAGTACCAAAGAGACTGGTCCGTGTCCTCAACACACATGGCGGGTGTTGAAAGGCAGGAATTTTATTTTTGAACTCTCGATTGTTGAAAGTATTACAGATGTCTCTTTCCCCGCCATTGACTCCTTCTAGCCCGCTCCCGCCTGTCCCAGGCCTTCACCACCCCACTGTCTGTGCCCACGGGCTGTGCATATCTGCACACAAGGTCTTTGATCTCTTCCCACCCACCCACCCTCCCCCGCCTTCCCTCTGAGGTTCCCACTCGGTTCCCTGCCTCCATGGCTCTGCATCCACTCCGTCCATCAGTTTATTTTGTTCCTTAGATTCCACGTGTGAGTGCGATCGTGGGATACGTGTCTTTCTCTGACTGGCTTCTGTCACTCAGCATGATGCTCTCCAGCTCCCTCCTGCTGTCTCAGAGGGTAAGCGCTCCTTTTTCACGGCTGTATAGTATTCCACGGTGTAACCGACCCACAGCTTTTCTATCCACTCATCTATGAATGGGCACTCGGACTGTTTCCAGCTCTTAGCTACTGTAATTGTGCTGCTGTGAACATAGGGGTGCATATATCCTTTGATTGGTGTTTCTAGTTTCTTGGGATATATTCCTAGAAGTGGGGCACTGGGTCCAATGGCAGTTCGTATTTAATTTTTGAGAAAACCCCACACTGTTTTCCACACTACCCCAGTCTGCATTCCCACCAGCAGTGTACGAGGGGGTTCCCTTTTCTCCACATCCTCGCCGGCACTTGTCATTTGTTAATTTATTGATGGGAGCCATTCTGACAGGTGTGAGGTGATACCTCATTGTCGTTTTAATATTCATCTCTCTGATGATCAGTGACTTTGAGCATTTTCTCATGTGTCTCTTGGCCATCTGTAGGTCCTCTTTGGAGAAGTATCTATTGAGGTCCTTTGCCATTTTTTAATGGCATTGTCTTCCTTTTGTTAAGTTGTATGAGTTCCTTTTATATTTTGGATATTAACCCTTTATCAGATGTATCGTTGCCAAATATGTCCTTCCCTACAGTGGCTCCCTTTTCGTTTTGTAGATGGTTTCTTTTGCTGTGCAGGAGCCTTTTATTTTGACATAGTCCCATTTGTTTATTTTCTCTCTAGTTTCCTTTGCCCTAGGACCGTGGTCGGCAAACCGCGGCTCGCGAGCCACATGCGGCTCTTTGGCCCCTTGAGTGTGGCCACGAAGTTTCAATCGCACTGTATGTGCGCGCCCACACGTGGTATTTCGTGGAAGAGCCACACTCAAGGGGCCGCAGTTTGCCGGCCACTGCCCTTGGAGATGTATCCGTAAACATATTGCTGTGAGTGATGTCTGAGATTTTGCTGCCTATGGTTTCATCTAGGATTTTCATGGTTTCACTTCTTACATTTAGGTCTTCTATCCATTTTGAGTTTATTCTTGTGTATGGTGTAAGTTGATGGTCATTTTTTTGTTTTGTTTTTGTTTTTGTATGTATCTAATTTTCCCAGCACTGTTTATTGAAGAGACTGTCTTAATTCCATTGTATGCCCTTGCCTCCTTTGTCAAATATGAATTGAGCAGAATGGCTTGGGTCGATTTCTGGGGTCTCTATTCTGTTCCATTGATATACAGGCCTGTTCTTGCGTCAGTACCAGGCTGTTTTGATTATGGTGGCTTTGCAGTACAACTTTATACCTGGTATCATGATTCCTCCAACTTCTCTTTCTCAAGATTGCTGCGGCTATTCGGAGTCTTTTTGGGTTCCATGTAAATTTTTGGAGGATTTGTTCTAGATCTGTAAAATATGCTCTTGGTATTTTAATAGGGATTTCATTGAATCTGTAGATTGCCTTGAGTAGTATGGGCGTTTTAATGATGTTAATTCTGCCCATCCATGAACATGGTATATTCTCCCACTTGTTTATGTCTTCCTCTATCTCTTTATTCAACAACCTGTAGTTTTCTGAGTACAAGTCTTTTACCTCTTGGTTAAGTTCATTCCTAAGTATCTTACTTTTTTTGTTGCAACGGTATATGGAATTGTTTGCTTAGTTTCTGAGAATTCATTATTGGTTTATAAAAGCCATCAATTTTTGGGGGTGTTGATTTTGTATCCTGCTACATTGCTGAATTCATGGATTAAACCTAGCAGTTTTGTGGTGGAGTCATTAGGGTTTTCCATGTACAATATCCTGTCCTCTGCGAATAATGTGAGTTTTACCCCCCCCCCACACCCCTTTTCCGATATGGATGTGAAGGGCAGTTACTTTAAAAGGCCGAGAACGAGGGAGAAACGTAGCCAGCCTGGGACGGAACTGAGGAGCTCAGATAACTGGGAGACAGGTGTATTGATCTTAAATACTTTAAAATCTGTGCAAACATGCCTCCCTCTCCCCCGCCCTGGTCTGGACCGGAGGCGCTGGGTCGGGCTGCCCAGAACTGACTCCACGTGAGTGCCCAGGAGTGGCATGACCTTGAGCAGGTCAGCCCCTGACCTTGAGCAGGTTAACGGCTTTGAGCACCAGCCTCCGCAGCTGGCGGTAAAATGCACCCCCAAACACCACCTCACCCATGACTGTGGGGAGGGACTGATGGATCTCAGGGCTTGGCTTGGCTCCTGGCACACCAGAAACCCTCTACGAACGATGATGGTTATCATCACGAATAAGATTAAACAAAAGGGCGCGGTGGCGAACGGTGGACGCATGTGGACGTGTGATAAGAAACGGCCTTGAGCAGAGTCCCCCCAAGAGGACAGACACCATCTCCGTCCTCACACATCCGTCCCCCGAGAGCAAGGACAGCCACGGCGGCCCCGGGGCGCCTCTCTATAAAGCATCGTCTCTTTATTTAAGTTAAAACAATGTTCAAGGATGGTTTCCATCTATAAAATGGACAAAGCACAAGCTCTGTACAGCAGTTCTTTTAAAAAAATCAACTGGGAAAAAAAAATTACCAAACTAGATTTTTGAATTTGCAAAACAGACCCACAGACACCATCACCGGAGCGCCGATGGAGACACAGGACAGACCGCCACGGTGGGGGGACGGGGGGGCGTCGCCTCGCTTGGTTCGAGGGGCGCTGGGGGAAGAATCTCCGTTTGTAAAAAGGGGGTGGGGGTGAGACGGGCCCCAAGACTACAAAATACGCCACCGCAGGACGTCGCTTTGGCACACCGTGTCGTGTAAACATAGCTCGCCTGGGGGGGGGGGGGCAGCTGCCTCCGCTCGCAGTGTCCACGGGCCAAGGCCACGGGGCTGCCCGCTGGGGGGCAGGGGGCCCCAGGGCCCCATAGATCAAAGGGTGCCGAGGCTCCTGGGTTGGGTGGCGGTGTGTGGGCAGAGGAACAGGGACCTGATGAGAATTTGTTTTCCGTCGGGGGCATGGTTTTCTAACAGTAGTCACAGCTCAAGGTGACGGTCTGAGGAGGGGGCCCAGGTGCGGGGCCCAGCGCCCCATCGGGGCTCAACAGCCCGACACAGGTACCTGACTCTCCCAGGAGCCTCTGGAGACGAACGTGTGCGAGTCCGCCCCTGGCACTGCCTGGCAGGGGGCAAAAGGGAGAAGCCGGGTGGGAAAGCCCCCCTGGCCATGTTGCCACGCCCCATCCACTGTCAAGGGCAAGCGCATGTGGAGGAAGAGAGACCAACCGAGCTCCCTCTCCTAAAAGAAACCATCAGGCCTGGCCGGCCTGGCTCGGGGGTTGAGCCAGGAGGTACCGGTTCAATTCCAAGTCAGGACACATGCCTGGGGTGCAGGCTCGATCCCCACTAGGGGGCGTGCAGGAGGCAGCCGATCTATGATTCTCTCTCGTCATTGATGTTTCTCCCTCTCCCTCTCCCTTCCTCTCTGAAATCAATTAAAAAAAAAAAAAAGATCAACTTCGATCTTTAAAAAAAAGGAAATGAGCAGGAAGTGGCAGTGTCGACTGGCAGGGTCTTCCGGGGCCACTTCTACCCGGCGACGTCCCAGAGGGGCCTGGCAGTGTGCCCTCAGGAGGCACGCGCCACCACATGGGGGGACAGGGGGCTGCGGGCACGGCCGGCCTGAGACCAGGCAGCGTGTGGGAAGGTGGGCAAGGGAGCGAGAGGTGACCCGTGGCCAGGTGACCCGGGGGCCTCCTTGGGGCTGGGGCTGGCCTGTCCCTCCAAAGGCAAGGAGGCGCCACAGGACACACCCGCCATCCAGGGGGCGCCCGGCCTCTCTCCCTGTGGCTACTTTTCATTCTTGTTCGTCGCTGTCCGTGGTTCACACTGACCACCCGGCCGCTGCTTCAGACGCCGGGTCCTCAGTGTCGCTGAGCAGGCAGGGCCGTCCCCGCCCGTCCTGACAATGACCCCAAGCTCCGAGGCCTCGCCTGGGTCCGGAGGGACAGACACAGCCAGCTGCCAGGACACTCACCCTCCGCCCGTCGCTAGCCCGTAACAGCCCCTGACCGTCCCTGGGAGCTGTGGGATCATTTTTTGTTTTTCCTTAGAGAAAAGAAATTTCATTGAAAAACACCTAAAGCAACATTTGTCCAATCAAGTCCAGGTTTACAGATGCCAGGGGCACGCAAAGTGGATTCCAACACAGAGCAGTGACGCCCACGCTGGAGCCGAACAGTGGGGTGGGGCCGCGGCTGGCATCCTGGCCTCCACGGGGCCCCGTCCGCTGCCAGGGCCACCCCCGGGGGCACGGCCGGCACGGCTCCGAGGGGCATTTACAGGGTGAGGGCCTACAGAAACCCCCGGAACGGCCGTGTGCTCTCTTTATATCTATTTATAGTGAGTGTCCCGCCACAGAAACGTTCAAGTTCAGATCCGGCAGGTCCTTCGCGTCGTGTGGAGGTGCCGGGGAGCCGGACCTGCAGGTGGCCGTCGGCGCCGTGGGCCACGCGGGCTCGCGATGGGGCACACGGAGGTTTCCAGAGAGTTCTCCCGCCGCGATGGAGCCACGCGCCCCTTCCCCCTCCCGTCCCCCAAACGCACACTTGGAGCCTGGGCTGTCGCATCCCCGCTGTGGCTGGGGCTGCTCCTTGGCGTCTGGGCAGGACCAGGAGGGAGCCGACAGGAAGGGGCGGCGGCCCAGGGAGGGGACCAGGCTGCGCTGTGACTGGAGATCAGTCGTCTTCCCTCGCTGTTGTGTCCGCCGCCCGTCCCGTCGGTGCGAGGCGCCCGCGTGCAGACGGGATGGGAGACTGAGGTATATAGTTTCGCGGAAAGTTTGATCGATCCCGTGGTCTCCGACCGCCCGTGGGCGCGGCGGTGGCGCCTAGGGCTGCAGGTTCAGCGAGAACTTCCACTGCTGGGACAGCGCCGGCCCGCACACCTCCACGCTCAGGCCGCCCGCCGCGGCCCCGCGGCTGTCCAGGCACAGGTTGCTGCCCACGTGCCGCAGCTTGGAGTTGCCCTCGATCTGCTCCCATTTCTGCAAAAGACAGGAGAGCGCCTCGCCGTGAGCATGGACGGACAGGAGCACAGGCTGCCGGCCGGCGTGGCTCCGTGGCTGAGCCTCGGGCCTGTGAACCAGGAGGTCACGGTGTGATTCCCGGCCAAGGGCACAGGCCCGGGTTGCAGGCTTGATCCTCAGTGCGGGGCGTGCAGGAGGCAGCCGGTCCATGATCCTCTCTCATCATTGAGTTTCTCTCTCTCTCTCCCTCTCCCTTCCTCTCTGCGATCAGTAAGTGTATTTATATATATTTATAAGTTAACAGGGTGTTAAAAACACGCATGCACAAGCAGACTCGTTTCCAGGGTCCTAGGGCTGCGTCAAAACCAACCCACACACGCTTTTGGTTTCTGGTCATAAAGGAGGGGAGCTGGCAAGCGCCCCAAGAAGCAGCAGCCGCGGGGCCACTGAGGGCCCCAGGGAGAAACCCAGGGCCAGGCTGCTTTGCACCTCAAAGCTCTTCTCTGGGCCCCCCAGGGGCCACTCCTCCCGCCCCCCCCTTCCTGTCCCCTCACCCCGTCCGAGCCCCAGTACTTTCCTGGAGGGAAATGCATTCACCAGAAGGCTTGTCTGGTATTTCACCCCAAAAAGGAGCTGCAGGGACTCAGTCCTGCCCCTGCTGTGGGGAGGCCGCCCTGCCCGGGGGCGTGGCCTGGGCACTTCCCGGCTCCCGCTTAGGGACCTCACTCAGGTGAGCCAGAGGCACTGCGTCAGGTCAACTACCAGGAAATGCCTTTGTGGACAGAGCGTCAAGTTGAGGAACCTGTTTGTTGTGTGTGAGCTCCTGGGTGGGTGAGCGAACCTGGACTCAGAGTCCCCATTGTTCTGCGTGGCAGGAACCAAACGATTCTGTTGGGTTCTGAATGTCCTACTTGTAAAGAACAGACATTAAAATGCTTGTAATGTGTCCTACTTATGTGTGTGTACACATACGCACACCCTCCTAACACCAAACTACCAACCAAACTCGCCAACCAAGCTCAGCCAACCTACCAACTGAATTCACCAACCAAACTCAACCAACCAACTCAACTCAACCAGCCAGCCAAACTCAACCAACCTACCAACCAAACTCGCCAACCAAACTCAACCAGCCAACCTACCAACTGAACTCAACCAGCCAAACTCAACCAACCTACCAACCAAACTCGCCAACCAAGCTCAGCCAACCTACCAACTGAATTCACCAACCAAACTCAACCAACCAACTGAACTCAACCAACCAACCAAACTCAACTAACCTACCAACCAAACTCAACCAGCCAACCTACCAACTGAACTCAACCAGACAAACTCAACCAACCTACCAACCAAACTCACCAACCAAGCTCAACTAGCCTACCAACTGAACTCAACCAGCCAACCAAACTCAACCAACCTACCAACCAAACTCGCCAACCAAGCTCAACTAGCCTACCAACTGAACTCAACCAAATTCACCCAGCTAACCGAACTCAACCAACTAACTGAACCAACCAACCAACCAAACTCAATGACCAATCAATCCCTCACCCAACCAGCCAAACTCAACCCATTAATCCACCTACCAGGTCAGAAAACCAAGCCCAGAACCAGCCTGAATGAAATCTCACCCTGTTGTTTATCCCCATGTCAAAATCTCTAATGCTTGTTCCTAAAGAAAAAGGAACCGGTTTTTCTCCCCGAGCTCTCCCTCGTGGACGTGCTGTGATGCTAGCCGCCAGCCTCCTTCCCGAAGTCCTTGTGCAAATCCTTTCGATAGCGTGGAAGGAAGTTTCTGTCCTCCTGCCTCCCTTTCCCCTCGGACTGCAAATGTGCTCACCATACGAACACACAGACGTGTCTGGAAACCAAATACTCCAATTGGCAAGACCGTGCGGCGCTGAGATACAAATAGCTCTTCTCCAAGGGCAAACGGGTGAGGCCTGGAGGGGGGCAGAGCAACGAAGAGCCCAGCGCCCCAGGACTGGCCCTGCCACACGACCCACGACCCTGAAACTCAGGGCGATCGGATGAGCTGGGGAGGTGACTGCTGCCTGCCCATCGCCCCCTCACTCTGGCTCACTCTCGGCTGTCACCCCCTCCCCCAGCTGTTCTCTCCATTGTCATGGCAAGTGTGTGCCCGGCTGCCCGCATCCACGCGTCCTTCCGAGTGGCCAGCAATCAGCTGGACAGAGAATGCGGATGAATGAAGTCTGATTCCCTTCTCTGCTAGGGCGTCTGCTAAACGGAGGCCTTAGAAAACCGACCAGCCCCCCGCTGTCTCCGAAGGCCGTCTCATCAGCTCGGACCCTCCGTCTGGGAGGACGGGCGGGCGGGCGGGGGCGGGGTGGGGCAAACTTCTGAGACATTGAGGCCCGACCGAAACGTCGTCAGGAACCTCACGTTCTCACGGGGAGCATCGCCCTCTAACGGGCTGAGCGGCGTAACAGGTCCTCACCCGCACCCAGAAAAGCTGACTGTTGGCAGGCCTCTCCCTCCCATGGCGCGAGCCTTTTAGGGGTGTCCGTGAAGGCTCCCGGGAACTGGGGTCCCCGTAGGAGCACCTGTCAACCCTTGCAATAAAGCAAGCCCTTCGGAAAGGTAACGCTCCACAGGCTAAGCAGCCCCCCGTCTTTTTAAAAGCGTTGGAGACCCACGCCCGCCAGCCCGCCCCGCCCTGTCCCTCCTGCAGGATTCCCGGTGGCCCGGGTCCAGGGGACAGGGGCCTCTCCGTTTCACAGTCGTTCTTCCTCCCCACACAGGCACCAGCCAGTCAGAAGCCGCCTCATCGACACAGATGCGTTACACAGGCACTGCCGGCCATAAGCAAACGTTCGGGTGCCACACACAGGACGGGGCACATGGCGCCACAGAGAAGCTCCCAAGAGGGACCCCCGGCAGCCCCCCTCCCCGGCAGGCCCCCCGAGAGGCGGAAACAACAGGCAGGCGTCGCGGGCCCTCTCCCTGCCCAGCCCAGAGCTGGGCTCAGCAACCTTTGCACACACGGCCCTGCCTCGTCAGCCTCGAGGGCGAGGCCCACACGGGAACAGCCGGAGAGGACATGGGAAGACGGGGCCCAGGACAGTGACCGCACGGCAGGAGCAGATGACAGGGGGACAGGAGGGGAGGGGGGGCACAGAGGGTGCTGCCCGGGGCGGGTGCCGGCGGGAGACCCACCAGCCTTCAAGCGCCCACGCGCACCGCTCCCCGACATCGGGATGCACACCCGCCCGGCACAGACCTACTGTGTGCCCCCCACCCCCCCTCCATGCCAGGAACCCCGCCCTGTGTGCGGTTGCAGGGGCAGCAGGAGTTGAGTCCAATGAGGCAGCTGGGCATCATCGTGGGAGCCCGGGGCGCGGGCGGGAGGAGCCGGGCACGGCCCCTGGGGGTGGGGGTGGGGGTAGGGGGGGCACAGGGCGGGCAGCGCACCTGTCTGCTGTCGTTCTCCCGGCAGCCCTGCAGCTTGATGAGCGAGCCGGGCGTCCGGTCCACCACCGTCAGGCACAGGTCCATGTGCTTCACCGACTTCTCCTTGGTCAGGGCCCACTCCTGCAACACACGCGGGTCAGGGGCGTGCGCCGCGGGGCCAGGAGGGAGAAGGGACAGGTGGGCCCGGCGGGGAGACGACGGGGAGGTGGTGGGGGGAGAGGGAGGGGGTGTGGTGTGTGGGAACCTGACCAGCTCAGGGCCATCAGATGACTCTGTGCCTCAAGGCAAGTCTGCAATTGGGGGGGCACCGGGGGAGCCACAATCGGCACTTGGAGAACCTGACTAAGAGGAACTGTTTTAGCCCTGGAGCGCGGGCAGGGCCTGGTGACCCCCGTAGCCTCCCCTGGCTTCCTTCCCTCCCGAGGGGGCCTCAGACTCGGCTCCAGGCACCGGTCAGAACCTGGGACACCCCGTCCGCCCCCAAGGCTGCAGGAGGGTGTCCAGCAGGAGCCAGAGCTCCCTACAGACCTCCCCCAGGGCAGGAGAAGGGGCAGCTGGGACACTTCACCTCAGGCCCCGCCCTGCTCCTGGGGCCCCAGCTGCCCCAGCCCCCGCGTGCACCCACCTGGTTGCCCCCCGCGTTGTGACACTCGTACACGCCGACGACGCCGTCGGCGAAGTGGCCCAGCGTGTCCAGGCAGTTGGTGCCCTGCTGCAAGGCGCCGAAGGCTATGTCCTGGTGGTCGGGGACCCTGGATGGCGAGGAGGACCGGCTGCTTAACCCCGAGGGACCCCGGGCCCCACGCCCGGCCCCGAGCTGCTGGCTCGTCTCGGGCAGCAGGAGCGAGGAGAGGCAGGAGGGAGGCCGCCGGCAGGCCCGCAGCCCCGCCACGGGGGCCCGTGTTTGCACCTCTACCCTCACTGCAGCACAGACCCCACTTTTTTTTTTCTAATTTTTTTGTTGTTGTTAATCCTCATCCGAGGATATTTTCCCACTGATTTTTAGGGAGAGAGAGGGAAAGACAGAAACGTGGAGGTGAGAGACACATCGATGGGTCGCCTCCTGCACGAGCCCCAACCAGCGCCCGGCCGGGGAGGAGCCTGTAACCAACCGAGGTACGTGCCCTTGGCCTGAATCGAACCCGGGACCCTTCAGTCTGCAGGCCGACGCTCTATCCACTGAGCCAAACCGGTCAGGGCACAAACCCCACTTCACGGCGAGAGCCTGCCACCTGGCTGCCCTCTGTTGCCCCCCCCCAAACCCTGGAAGGGAGACCCCGGCCCGGCCGGCAGGACCCACCGTAGCTCCGGGTACACGTTCTCCAGGTACCAGCGGAAGGGCTTGCAGCTCAGCTTCTTCCTCAGCTCCAGGCGGCTCTGGATACTGAGGAGAGGGAAGCGGACGCTCTCACACGAGTTCACACGCGTGGGCTCCGCGTCCAACCTGGACGCCTGCCCCCAGAACAGGGCTGGGCGGGCGTGGAGCCTGGATCGCCCGTGTCCCTGTGTCCCCGACCCTGGCCCCCACCCTGGAGCAGAGGGAGGTCCCCCTTTGCCACCTGGGCAATTCTTGGGGTTCAGGCCAGCCCCAGCCCCCCCACACCACGTCCCTCCTCAGGGCCCCATGCAGAGCGGCCGGAGGGCACAGGCGACACCTACTTGCCGTAAGGGACGTTCCTGGCGGAAGGCACGGCGGCGTAGTAGAAGTTTTTGTACTCGTCCATCCACACCTCCGCCGCCCGGCGGGTGTTGCTAGGAGCAAAGCGAGTCTCCATGAGCCGCGGTCTGCGCTCCGGCAGCGCGCATCTGCGTGGGGTGCCACGCGGGAAGGTCCCCGGGGCAGGGGGCCGGCAGCTTTGCCAGGGAAGCGGGAAGCGGGGAGCGGGGAGCAGGCCGGCCCTGCTCAGCGCCTACAGGGTGCGGCCTGGGCGTCCCGCCCCGTCTACTGTCTTGTCCCCCAGGCTCCGGTCACACCCTGTCCTCCTGCCCCAGGTCCCCTTCATCTCAGCGCCTGGACCCGCTGCCCTGTGCCCGCAACCCCCGCTCCAGCTCCGGCACCCCCAGCCTGACCCCATGGCCACTCCCACCACCTCGCAGCAGGGCTGATGGGCGTGCACACAGCTTTATCTTTAGCATCTACGATTCCCTAGGGCAGCGGTTCTCAACCTGTGGGTCGCGACCCCTTTGGCGGTCGAACGACCCTTTCACAGGGGTCGCCTAAGACCATCCTGCACCTCAGATACTTACATGACGATTCATCACAGTAGCAACATGACAGTGATGAAGTAGCCACGAAAATAATTTGATGGCTGGGTCACAACATGAGGAGCTGTGTTTAAAGGGCCAGAAGGCTGAGAACCACTGCCCCAGGGAAAGCATGAACCGCCTTGCTATTTTTCTTCGGAAAGCGCTCAGGTTGGCGAAAATAGACCCTACAGATCACGAGGTCTTTCTGGCTTGAGTTTCCTGTGGCTGGACTTGCGTCTTATCCACATATTGGACCTCGAGTCAGAGTGTAAGTTCTCTTAACATAGCCTGCGTGCGTTCCCACACGCGTGGCTCTCCCTGACCGGCCCCTCGGGCATCGGGTCAAAGAACCTCCCATCAGCCCCGCCCACCTCGTGCCACCCGTCGTCACACCTGCCCCAGCCCGACCCCCGGCTGCGACTGTCCTATAAATGCGACGGCACAGGACGCACCCCTCTGAGACCAGCCCCTCCCACGCAGCACTGTGCCCGGGAGGCGCCCGCGGTCTGTGGATGGACAGCGTCCCCTGTCCCTGCTGACGGGCCCGCCACCGAAGGCCACGCCTCCACCGGGCCAGGCCGGGCCCCCCGTCGGGGTGGCGGTCTGCGGGTCCTGGTCCCGCTCGGCCTCTCCGCCACTCACCGGGCGAAGACGGTGCCGCTGCCGCCGGGGAAGGTGTAGGGGTGCTGCTTGCGGAACACGTGCCCCACGCGGCTGCAGGGGATGATCTCCAGGCTGCCCCCGCACTGCCACACGCGGAAGGAGATCTCTGTGGGGAGAGGCAGCGTGACCACGGGGCTCCCTCTCCCTCCCTCGCTGAAATCGGTACAAATACATTAAAACAAAAACCTGCCTGGCGGCGGGGCTCAGTGCTTGAGCGTCAACCTAGGAACCAGGAGGTCACGGGGGTCAGGGCACAGGCCCGGGGTGCGGGCTCGATCCCCAGTGGGGGGCGTGCAGGAGACAGCCAACCCAGGATTCTCTCTCACCACTGATGTTTCCATCTCTTTCTCCCTCCCTCCCTCCCTCTCTTAAATAAAATAATATATATATTACACCCCCCCCAAAAATAAAAGGGAGACCATTTATACTGATGCGGGGACTAATTACGTCCGATGAACAGTCCCTCTAGTTTTCTCCAGTTGGCGTCCTGCACGCCACACACTCTCGCTGACTGTCTCTTCGAGGCTGCCCTCTGCCGCGTCTGCCCCACTTGGGGGGCAGGATAGGACCCTGGTTCCGCCAGAACCGGAAACCGTTCGGTGGCGGCAGACGCGCGGCGCATACGTACCCAGGTTCTCTCCGCCCCACACGTCCATCATCATGTCGTACTTCCCCAGCTCCTCAAAATAGGACTTGTCCATCACGAACAGCCCCCCCGCGATCATGGGGGTTCTACAGAGGCAGAGAGGGGGGAAGGGAGTAGAGGTCAGAGGTCAAGGCCAGCTCAGCGGCACTGTCACGCCACGGCCAGTCCTCCATGCTGACCTTGTAAACAACCCCGGGGCACGGCTCTCTGCTCAGAGCCCCGGTGCCCCTCTCTGCTCTGCCACTGTCTCCACACCCTCCCCACTCGCCCTGCCAGGCGCCCCCGCGGCGGGAGGGCTGGTCCGAGCCCCGAAGGGAGTGACCCCAGTGGCTGGGCTCTCCCGGGCCAGCGGCTCCAGGCACGTTCTCAGCCTTTCTGTGCCCGGTGTCCTCGGAGGAGCACAACCCCCACCAGGACGCAGGCAGCGCCCGCAGGACATGCCCGTCAACCGTGCCCGTCTCAGCCGGGTCAGCAGGGCCCTGGGGTCGCGGCCACGGGGCCAGGGCCGTGGAGCAGGTCCCTCCTGTCTGATGGACCTGCATCGTCTCGTTCCCACCAGCCTGGGAGGGGCTGACAGACGTCTACAGAGCCCTCCTCCCTCCCAGCAGAGAAGCCGTGAGAACTAGCCCAGCGTCCCGGGCTGGGAGCCCCGGGGAGAAACGCTGGGCCCCAGGGAGGGTCCCCCACTCCTGCTCTGAGGGGCGGAAGGGCACCCGACTCCCAGCGCGGGCCTGGCCCGGCCTGGGAACCTGAGCGCAGGGTGTGAATGAGGACGAGCTGCCTCCTCTGTGGCAAACAGGAGAGGAGGTCGGACAGGGAAAGGCAGCAGCCGGGGCCTCCACCGGGCCCTGCCCTCCTCCCGGGCCCTGAGGTCAACCCCCAGACCCCGCCGGCTGCGGGAAGCGCTCACGCCAGGAACCGGAGGGCACCCCGGGCGGGCGGGCCTCCTGGTGGGGGCCTCACATGGAGAAAGACACCTCCACGCTCTTCGCTCCCGGTTCTCGGACAGGTACCGTGTGAGCCGAGCGGGGGACGCAGGGTTTGGGGGGGCAGAGCTCCCTGGCACTCACTTGATGGGGGCGACCGGGTTCCCCTGCCGCGCGCGCCTCTGCTCGGGTGTCATGTAGTCCCACTTGAACACCAGGTTCCAGTCGAAACCTGCCGGGCACAGACGGGGAACAGGGCGCTGAGAAGAGCCGGCCGGCGGCTCCGGCCCCGGCCCTCACGGCTTAGAGGCCTGGGATGCTCGGATAAGACTCACCGGAAACAGAGCAACGCGCAACACACAACAAAACGCGCGCGGGTGCGGCGGAAGGAGAGAGGGGCGGGGGCGGAGGGGGGGCCTCGTCCCCCAAAGCTTCCCCAGAATGCAACCCGTGGGCCGGGCGCTTCTAAAGCTAAAACGCCCAAGAGTATATGAGAAGCGGAATGTGGGGACCCCCCACGTATCCAGGGGCCGGAAGGAGGCGAGAAAAGAGGGGGGTAATCTGCCCGCTGCCTCCCGCATGCCCCAGGGCAGGGCACAGGGGCGGGTTCCCGGGCCTGCAAGCCTCTCTCTCCAGTCTCTCTTTAAAGAAGAAAATCGCTTACGGGTGGGGAGAGAGTAACGGAAAAAAGTATAAGCATCACTCGGACCCAGACAGGGAGGGTGGGCGGGGGGCCGTGAGCGCACCTACCCCCTTTTAAGTCGGCGGACGCCCCCACGTACTGAAAGTTGTCCATGTTGATGACATCGATGATGGGCGACACGACCCGGGTCCTATCCTGGAACCGAGAGAGACAAGAGTAGGGGTGAACACACCCTGAGAACCCGACCCCCCAAGTGATGCCAGTGCCTCGGCTGTCAGGTGTGTGTGTGTGTGTGTGTGTGTGTGTGTGCTGGGTGGAAGGTCATGTGCAAAGCGTCCGGCACATGGTGCGTTCTCGACCAGCAGCAGGGACTGCGGGACCGTCATGCCCGCGGCCGGCGGTCCTGTGTTTTGTGACTTCCTGCACCGAGGAGAAGCCGCCCGGCCCGACTGCACCTCGGCCACGGGTCCCACGGGGAACACCTGTCCCCGAGGCCCCCCCTCCCGGCACCGAGGAGAAGGCCGCCCGCCCGCCCGCACCTCGGCCACCCTCTCCAGCAGCGGCTCCAGCCAGTGCTCGTTGCACTCGCAGTGACTGTCCAGGAACGTCAGCACCTTGGCCTGGGCTGCGTCGGCGCCCCGGACCCGCGAGCGCATCAGGCCTGCGGGAGAGAGTCAAACGCACATCAGGGAGGGCAGAGCGGCCTCTGGGGAAAGGCAGGAACAGCACAGCCCGCACCCGCACCCGCACTCGCTCCTGCACCTGCACCCACACCTACACCCGCTCCCACACCTGCACCCGCTCCTGCACCTGCACCCACACCTACACCCGCTCCTGCACCTGCACCCACACCTGCACCCGCTCCTGCACCTGCACCCGCTCCCACACCTGCATCTATGCCTGCACCCACGCCTGCACCCGCACCTGCACCCGCAGCTCTGCAGCCCCCCACACGGGGATCCGAGCCCACAACCCGGGCATTGAACCCTGACCTCCTGGTTCATAGGTCACTGAGCCACACCGGCCGGCTGGGCCGGCGGAAACCTTTCTTTAAGGGATTCCTGGCTCAGGGAAAGTCAACACTGATCCCCGAGAGTCTCACCTTCTCGCCGATCGTTTCTGAGAACCCGCACTTTCTCGATTTTCCCCAGGAGCGCCCCGTCCTCCGCTGCGGAAAGAGGAGAGGAGAGCGTGCGACCCTCACGTTTACGGGAGCTCGGCGTTTGGCAGGGATTCTGGGTCACTGCGGGCGCCCCAGGGGCGGGCACCCCCTCCTCCCGCGGGCCTGATCCCGCCCTTCATGACCCGCCGTCGGCACTTACGGTCGTTGCTGTAGTCGTCTACCAAGATGATTTCTCTGATGAGGGGGGGCGGGCTCTTCTTAAGCACACTGAGGAGGGACAGAAACGGAGCTGCGGGCCTTGGGGGTGTCACTGGGTGGGGAATTCTCTTGTCTTCGCCCCCATCCTTGTCTGGAGGCGCCATCGGCCCCTCCTTGCTCTGCACGCTCAGGGGACCTGCCTGCAACCCCGGACGGCCCCGCCCTGGCCGTGCAGGGGACACAGCCCGCATGCAGGGTCCCTGCGAGGAATGCCACCCCCCCACCACCACCACCGGGACCCTCTCCCCGCCTCACCTGACCACGGTCCTGAGCAGGGCCGAGCGGGCCTCGTTGTGGAAGGTGATCACCACGCTGGTGGCTGGCAGGTCCTCCCGCCACTGCTTCCGCTGACACCTGAGGGAGAGAGAAGTTTGGCCTCCGAACCAGGGACTGGGCCAGCTGTGCCAGGCCCCGGGGGGGCACGGGCGGGTCGACCCGCCAAGAGGGACCGCCCGGATGCCCCTGGCGTCTGCAGGAGGCTCTGGCTACCCTGAGATGCAGTCACAGTGAGAATCAAGGAAACAGTAACGTGTTCCTGGAAGTGTGTGTTTGTTTTAAATATATCTGTATTGATGTCAGAGAGGGAGGGAGAGGGAGAGAGAGATAGAAGCATCAATGATGAGAGAGAATCATGGATCGGCTGCCTCCTGCACGCCCCACACTGGGGGTGGAGCCCGCAACCCGGGCCTGTGCCCTGACTGGCAATCGAACCCTGACCTCCTGGTTCATAGGCTGACGCTCAACCACTGAGCCACACCGGCCGGGCAAAGGTGTCCCTGTTTAATGGGAAATCCACGGGAGAGGGAAGGAGATGCGTTAAAATCTCCGGAGCGTGGCCATGGCTACAAGCATTAAGCAGTTAGGACCAAGGGGGAGGTCAGGCGGCTGCGGACAGGGACCCAGTGGGTCCACGCGACCAGCGGGCTTACGGGGAAATGGCCGACAGACGCTGGTTTTCCTTCCTGGGTGAGAAAACTGCTTCCGAGGAGCAGATCTTGCAAATGAGCAAGAAAATCAGTGCAGTTAAAAAGCAATTGAAAAGATCCGAGACACAGCACGGGCGTCTGTTGTTTATTTTCGGTGCATGCACGGCGTGACCGAATGAATCACGAGGGAACGGCATGATAGACTGGTCGGGGGAAAACGCATCCTGGGATTAATGCCGTCCTTCATCGCAGCTCCTGAGGCTAAATCTTCAAAGACAAGCGGGCTGATAGGACGGTATTTCCTCCCGGTTTCAGGAATTAGCTGTCAGACGAAGAAAGAATCTGCAGGGCTCAACGGTAAACAAATCACCAGAGAACGCGCCCGAGAACTGGGTCTGTGATGTGAGGAGGCCGCCGCCCCAGCAGTTAGTCCCTCCCCGCACAGTGGGCACACAGTGGGTGCGCGTGGGCGCACAGTGGGCCTGCTGGGCCCAGCAGATGCCTCCATCCAGTACCCAGCCCTGGGAGAATCAGAAAAGGGAGGAGAAAGTTTTTTTCATGCTCACATCATAGTCAGCTTAACGGATCCAATCACGCCCTATGCTCTCCTTTCCCTTTTCTCTGTGGGAAGCCGGGTCTCCCAGGAGCCGGGAGGCATTCCTCAGAAGGCACGTCACCTCACATGGCTCCATTAAAATTCCTCTGCGGTCCTCAGGAATTGGCGATCAGGACATGGAGGAGGCATCCCCATTTTGTAAGTAAAAGACCAAGGAATAGGTTCCGGCCCATGAGGTCAGAGGGAGTATGCGTGTGTGTCTGTAAGTGCATCCTGAGCCTAAGTCCTCACTGTGAGCCAAGAAAGGGAGGCAGGGCTTGGGGAGTTTCTTTAAAAGAAACAATAAATCTTACGTCTAAAGAGCCACGTCCGTGCCAAGCAGACTTGACTGCCCCAGAGCCAGTGAGAGACGCCCAACATAGAAATTCAGGGGGGAGGGGGAAAGGAGGGGAGCAGGAGGCAGGGGGCTGTGGCCGGGACTTTCCTACTTTCTCTTGGGGAGTTGAGCAGAAAGTGTGGCTGATCAGAAGTCAGCAGAGGAGGCGTGTGCCGGAGGACAGCAGGGGCTGCGGGTCAAGTCCACTCCCCTTTCCAAGGGTCTGGAACGGCCGCGGTCATGCTGGTAACTTCTTGCCCAGTAAAATGAAGACTTGAAAAGCTGGGCACACACACGTGTGTTTTTTTTAATCCTTAATTTAGTTCTAAATTCCCTTGAGACGACAAGACCGTCAATATCTGAACTCTCGCCTGGATGGAAAATGAGCTGATCTCCACGGCAACGTGGAAGGACGCTGTGGGGCAGGCCTGCCTCGGAGGCCGACGTGACCCGAGAGGTGGACCAAGACCCCGATGAGCTAATCACCTGTGAGCCTTCAGACTGGGAAGCTGGGGCTCTGTGTCATAACGCGGGGGGCTGCCCGGCCGGCGGGGCTCAGTGGTTGAGCGTCGACCGATGAACCAGGAAGTCACGGTTCGATTCCCGGTCGGGGCACATGCCCGGGTTGTGGACCTGGTCCCCAGTATGGGGCGTGCAGGAGGCAGCCGATCCATGATTCTCTCTCATCATGGATATTTCTCTCTCTCCCCCTTTCCCTTCCTCTCTGGAATTAAAAAAAAAAAAATTAAAAAAAGGTAAAAAAGTAAAAGAGGAAGCCAGAGCTGTTTTCTTCTCCCCCAACTCACCCCGGTGGGTCTCATATTCTTACAAAGAGCCGTGGGGAACCCTGTTAGGAACTCTGACCTGGGGCAGCTCATCTCTCTCCTCCTGGAGGAAAATGGCTCTTACAGTCTTGCATGGTTACTGCGAGTATCAAATAAAAATGTGCGAAAAGGGACTCTGAAAACCAGAAAGGACCCAGCCGGCGTGGCTCAGGGGTTGAGCGTCGACCTAGGAACCAGGAGGCCACGGTTCGATTCCCGGTCAGGGCACATGCCCGGCTTGCGGGCTCCATCCCCAGTGCGGGGCGTGCAGGAGGCAGCCGACCCATGATTCTCTCTCATCATGGATGTCTCTCTCTCTCTCTCTCTCCCCCTCCTCCTTCCTCTCTGGAATCAAGAACAGAAAAGCGGAAAGGCCGGTGTGACTCTAATACGGGGTTATAACACCCATGTGTGTCCCCGGTGACTGTCCTCACGAAGTCAGAGTGAAACTCTCTGTAGTCACCCAAGGCTGCGGCCAACAGGACGGGCTGAGACGCGCTTCCATGCACATGCACGCGCGCACACACACACACACACACACACACACACACACACACGGGGTCCGAGGCGAGGACTTGGCGGTCACTGCCAGGGCGCGACGCTGCTGGGTTTGCCAGAAGAGCTCACGTGATGGATGGGCAAGGGGGGCGGAGAAGCACATGGTTCCATAGAAGCGAGAGTTCCAGAACCAGAGCCTGACCACAGAGCAAGACCACACTTCCTGCCGGAGCCGCAGTGGCCGACGGAGGGGAGGCCCGGGGAGGGAGAGCCCGGCAAACCCGCTCCTTCTCCCTGTCGCCCAGCCCACGCCAGGAGAAGTCCAAGCGTGCGATTCGCCACTAAGACTTCTGTTATGGAGATACGCACTCATTTCACACACGTGAGCGAGTTTCCCCGCACGACGGACCCCCACGGGAGCGGCTGGTCCCAGATCACGCATCCCTTCGTGACGTGACGCGGCCCCACTGCCCCCACCACCGTGTCTCGGTCCCACTCCCACCCCAGGGACATGAGGTCACACTGCTCCCTGTTCTCACCACCCTCCCACCCCTCCATGGAGTCAGATTTCTCAATTTTGCCAACCCCATTGGTTTGCAAGAGCCTCTCGCGATTCTCATGTTCGTCTCCCTGGTTTCAAGAGAGGCCTGCGTCTTTCCATAGGTTTATGAGCCGGCTGAATTGTTTCTTCTATGAACTGACGGCTCGTATTCTCTGTCCACTTTGTAATTAGGGTTTTGCCTCTATTATTATGTTTTAAAATATGTTTTCATTGGTTTCAGAGAGGAAGGGAGAGGGGGAGAGAGAGAAACATCCATGATGAGAGAGAAACATCCATGATGAGAGAGAATCACTGATGGGCTGCCTTCTGCACGCCCCCCACCGTGGACCAAGCCTGCAACCTGGGCAAGTGCCCTGACCGGGAATCGAACCCTGACCTCCCGGTTCACAGGTTGATGCCCAACCCCTGAGCCACACTGGCCGGGCTCTCCCTTCTGCTTTTGCTGTGTATTTACCCTGTGGTTCCTCTCCACCTTCCTGAGTCACAGCGCGGGCCTGGGCTCAGAGTGTTCAAACCAGCGTCTTATAATCTGATCCACTCGATGGAGAGACAAGGGCCGTTCTGTGCGCCATCGCGGGGGGTGGCGGGGGGGGGGGGGGACGCGGACAAGTGCCCTGAGGTGCACTGATCAGCTTCCAACTCTGAGGGTGACGTGGCCTTTCCCCGTCCTGTGCCAAGGTACTCGCCTGGGGCCGGGCCAGGAGACGACGGCGTGGCCAAGGGCGCCCGGGGGGGGCGGGGGGCACTCAGACCTCTGTCTCCCTCGCCAGCCCAGCACCTGAACGGGTGCCCGTCCCCATGCCCACCTGTGGGCCAGCTGAGACCAACCAAGAGAGCCCGCGTGGGGGTCCAGCTCAGGTGGGAGGGCCAGGAAGTTTCAAAAACCTTAAGAATCAATTTAAATAGATTCTGTCGGCCCCCAGCTCCTCTGTCCCCGGCGGGTGGCCAGTGGTGTGTGCACAGCAGGTGTGAACACACAGGGCCCGGGGGTGAGGGCCCTGAACAGCAGGGGACCCCCATGAGGCCCTGACCGCACTGATGCCTGGCCTGTCCCCTTGCCCTCAGCCACGGAGACCACGTACACGATTTGCACTTCAAAGGAAGAACAGGGGCCCGGCCGGCGGGACTCAGGGGTTGAGCGTTGACCTATGAACCAGGAGGTCACGGTTTGATTCCCGGTCCGGGCACATGTCCGGGTTGCGGGCTCCATCTCCAGTGTGGGGCGTGCAGGAGGCAGCCGATCCATGATTCTCTCTCGGCAATGATGTTTCCATCTCTCTCTCCCTTTCCCTTCCTCTCCGAAACCAATCAAAATATATTTAAAAAGAAAAAAAATAAGAAAACATACAGCAGCCTGAGCGGCCTGATCAGTGACAGCGGCTCCTTACGAGGGAGCGGCGTTTAGCCTCGTCTGGGGAACTTGGACCTACACACGCGGGTGTCGAAGGAACCCCCCCAGCACGCAGGTTAAAATCTCTGCCCCCCAAGTCACTCCGGTTTCCCACCCCCTGCCCCCCCACACCTGAGCCCCAGCGTCCAGCACACACGAGGGACTGGCAGGCTGTGCTCCTCCACCCCGACCAGGGCTACCAGATGCACCCCCACCTCCAAAGGCCACCCCCAAAGATCCAGGCTTTCAAATAAGACCTCGCCCACAACTGGAGTCGGGACTCACAATAAAGGGGGGAGGGGGAGACTCGAAACAGGAGGGCCATAACCCCCAGAGCACGAGGAACCCTGAGAGCCCCACCTGGGCTGGGGGTGCCCCTCAATCCCAGGCACGTCCGCTCTGACCCACCCCAAACCGGGGCTCAGCCTGCGGGATCCCTGCACCATGCATCGGCGGTGGGGACCTGGGGAGCTGCAAAGGCCCTGGGACAGGGTGAGAGCTGCAAATGGAATGAAAAAGAAAAGCAGCAGCAAGCGACGTAGCTGCTAATTTTCATGTAATTAGAACACAGTTACTAATCCTCCAAACAGTGGCAGCGGCACAGGATTCCACCCAGCCGACGAATTTCTGATCAGCCCTCACAGCTCGAGAGCTTCCCCCTACAGGGGCTTTGAAAGTGGAAGCGAACCAAACCCCGAGCTATTGGAAACCCTCCGCAGGCCCCTCTGAAACGAGGCTGCTTAAGACCCAAGCCGGCGGGAGGCGAATACACCCCGTCATCAGCGTGGGTCTGCCTCACCCCAAGCGGACTGATGAGTCGGCAGCAGCGTCCCGCGTCCTCGGGCCCCTGCGTCCTGCAGAAGCCGGTGCCCAAACTGTTTACCAGACCCGGGGCCTCTCGGGTTTATTCATTCCCTTTGAGGTCCCCGATCCCCCCAGAAGTCGAGTGTCCCCGAGGGACAAGCACGTACACACACACACACACACACACACACACACAGCAAGCAGACAACCTGGGGCCCGCTCTGCGTCCACCAAACGGTGTGTGTGGGCTCCGGCCACGGAGAAGCCACCAACAACCCGAGGGGGAAGCGGTAGGTTTCTAGTTGTCGTTTTTAAAATATTATTTTTTTTATTGGTTTGAGAGAGAGAGGAAGGGAGAAGGAGAGAAACATCGACGATGAGAGAGAATCATGGATCGGCCGCCCCCTGCACGCCCCGCACTGGGGATGGAGCCCGCCACCCGGGCCTGTGCCCCGACCGGGAATCGAACCGGGAACTCCTGGTTCATAGGTTGACGCTCAGCCACTGGGCCACGCCGGCCGCCGGGTTGCCACCGCCTCGGTCCGCCGAGCACCGGCGGATGGAATAAAACTGCTCTGCATTCTAAGAGCATCCCCTGCCCTTTACTGCCTCCAGTTTTACAGACACGGAATTTTGACGGGACGCTTTCTCAGGAGTCAAGAGCTATTGGAAGTCGAGACAATACCAGCGGCGGATGAAGCCATCTGAGCTTCAGCCGTCCCCTCCTGCCTCCCACACGGGGCAGGCGGTGCAGAAGGAAACCGCACTTTAAACCATCCCCCCCATCCCCCCCCCCACCGCCCCCATCGGGATGGAAGCCCACTCCTGTGAGACCACAGGAACCCTGGGCGCCATGTCTGCCCCGTCCTGTCCATGGATCACAGGCCACCGACAGCCCCGCCCCCCTCCACTGCTCTCCGCCTCCTGGTGCCCCCGTCTTCCTCCCCGACACGGGAACGCTGGCGTCCCACTTGTCGGGGATTCAGTCCCTATACTCAATGCTCTGTGCAGAGAGGTGCGTTTCTCCTATCTGCTGCCCACCGTCTTTTTAAAAAATATATGTTTTTATTGCTTTTTAGAGAGAGGAAGAGAGAGGGAAATATCCATGATGAGAGCGAGTCATGGATCGGCTGCCTCCTGCACGCCCCACCCTGGGGATCGAGCCCGCAACCCGGGCATGTGCCCTGACTGGGAATCGAACCGTGACCTCCTGGTTCACAGGTCGACGCTCAACCACTGAGCCACACCGGCCGGGCAGGGCGCAGTTCTTTCATCTATGAAACCACAGGGGCAATAGTGAGATGACTGACCTCCTGAACTCCTAAACTCCCAGGAAAACCATCACCTTGTTCCGTCTGCCTACATCGCAATAAAGTGAAAGAAAAGAAAAAAAAAAGCCTGAAGTTTAGACAAGTGAAAAAAAAAATCAATTTCCTGCCATTTTGCAGCTTTCTCCTACATAAACATAGTATTAAAAAGGAAACCAAAAGCGCAATTCCAGACGAATGAGACAGAGCAATATCTTGGTAATTTCAAAGTGGGTTTGGAGATAAAGATCCTAACGCCGCACTCAGAAACCACTTTAATCAACATAAAGTAAACATTAAATTCCGACGAGAGGGAGAAGGGGATGAGACCATCAGCGTGAGCCTTTAAATCTCGCTCGACGGCGTGTCCCCGACAAAACGCACACGCACGGCCACAGCGGACAGCTCGATTTTGACAATGACGTGTATCTCAATCAACACCGCCCTTATCATTATTCAAAGTGTATGTATACATTTTTTTGGGGGGAGGGGGGGAACACCCTCTATTTGTTCATTCACAGTGAGATATAACAGAAATAAAGAGTTCCATAGGTGGATTGAAAAGCAGAATAGATATATTCAAGATAGAGGAGCGGGTCTGGGGACAGAAGCAAGGCCAGTAGAATTGCATCTAGATTGTAGCCCAGGGAATAACCAATACATTGAAAACACAGAGGAGAGCATGAGAGGGACAGGGGGACCCGGGGACACCCCTGATGAAGTTGCAATTAGGGGCCCAAAGGGAGAGGGGAGATAAAACAGGGCCCAAGCTAAACGGACTCAGAAATTCCTGCAAAAACCCCAAACAGCTTCCATATCCATAAAAAAAACCCAGGCACGTTGTCGACACGCGGCTGGAAACCAGAGGGAAAGAGAAACATCTTCAAGGAAAAAAAATCAAAGTGTCGTCACACGGCAACCATAAGATCAGGCTGATATTTCACCGGAGCGGGGGAAGCGAAGACAGCAGGGCGACAGTGAGAAGTGCCAGGTCGCGGTCAGCCCCGGCGCCTCACTCAGGGACAGGACCCTTCAAGAGTGAACGCGAAATAAAGATGTTTTCAGACGGAGAGAAAAAAAAGAAGACTGAATTCGCCGCCGGCAAACGGGCACTGAGAGAGAGAGAGACGCAGACGTGCGCAGACGGCGAACTGGGAAAGCCATCGCGGGCGGGACACGGAAACAGACACATGTGGACAGACCCGAACCCACTGACGGCCTGAGACAGAGAACGCGGTCCCCTGGAGTTTACACGTCAACCGCGGGACGCACGAGCATGAGGGCAGAGGAGCGCGGGCGGAGGGCGGAGGGCTGGGTCTGCCCGCTGTGCGGGAAATAGCACACGTGCTCATTGATCTTAGGCTCTGATAAGCCAGAAATGCAACAAGCTGATAGAGGGGCAGTATTTATTATTTTTAAATATATTTTAATTTATTTCAGAGAGGAAGAGAGAGGGAGAAAGATCCATGATGAGAGAGAATCACTGATCGGCTGCCTCCTGCATGCCCTCTACTGGGGGGATCGAGCCCGCAACCCAGGCATGTGCCCTTGAGCGGAATCGAACCCGGGACCCTTCAGTCTGCGGGCCGAAGCTCTATCCACTGAGCCAGACCAGTTAGGGCGAGAGGCAATGTTTAATCCAAAAAAGAGGCACGAAAGGACAGGAAGAGGCACACAAAACAGCCGGATGCTGGTGTTTAAGCCAGAGACACCGCCAGTACCTGCAGGGCACAGAGGCTGGGCATCCACCTGCTTCAGCGCCGCCCAGTGGCCGAGGGACAAGGCGGGGCGGGCTGTGCACGTGTAGAAGACACCGCTTTCCTTAGCAAAATGAGAAGTGAGAACAAGGCCCCGGCCCCCCCGAAATGAGACCCCACCTTGGCGCCCATTAACGCAGAGCAGAAACCCCCTCCCAAGCCAGCGGAGTTTCTTTACGTCTCTTTGTTAATCCTCACTCGGGGATATTTTTCCGTGGACTTTTTTAGAGAGACTGGAAGGGAGGGGGGGAGATAGAGAGAGAAACATCGATGTGAGAGAGACACATCGACCGGTTGCCTCCTCCTGCACCAGCCCTGCCCAGGGCTGGGGGTCGAGCCTGCAACAGAGGTACGTGCCCTTGACCAGCATCGAACCCGGGACCCTTCAGTGTGTGAGCCGACACTCTATCCACTGAGCCACCCTGGCCAGGGCCTGCGTCTGCTGTTTTCCCCGATTCCGCTCCCCTAAACATAAGACTCCGAGCCCCATAATCGCTGCCTTCGCCGAGGCGTCCCTCCGCGGGGCTGCGTTTATGTTAACTTTTTCTTGGCCTCAGCAATGTTTATTCTTCCCGAGTCCCGAGGAGAAGCTGGCTGTGTCTTTCCCCACAGCCCTTAATCCCGATGAGCCCTCTTTTCAAACAGTTGACGTCAACCCTGCCATTTTGGCGAGACTCCGCAGCGCAGCCCAGGACTGAAATGCCGGCCCTCAAGTTGGAATTTTGTAAAAAAAAAAAAAATAAAATATATATATAAAACAGAGAGGCCCTAGCTGGTGTGGCTCAGTGGACAGAGCGTCGGCCTGCGGACTAAAGGGTCCTGGGTTCGATTCCGGTCAGGGCACATGCCAGGGTTGCGGGCTTAGTCCCCAGTGTGGGGCGTGCAGGAGGCGGCCGATCCGTGACTGTCTCTCATCATTGATGTTTCTGTCTCTCTCTCCCTCTCCCTTCCTCTCTGAAATCAATAATAATAATATTAATAATCATGATAAAGTAGATATATCTATAGTTTTAAAAAGAATGGGGTTCTAGGGCTTACACTCTGAGGACAGGACGCCCTGGCAGTCAACGGACTCTGGGGGGTGGGGGAGCTTTAATTTGGCCTCAGCCCCACACAAACCGAAGGCGTCCCAGCTGCTCCTTTAACACATGCAAATGCACCAACAGTAGCTGGCACTAAAATTAAACCCACCTCAAACGCACCCCACCAGGGGAGAACTGTTCAAACATCTGCTTGGATAAACTCCCTATTTCAAACACTGAAAAAAAAATTACATATATATATAGTTTTGGGAACTTTGAAGGGACTTGCGAGAGAGCAGCTGACAAGCCGTCAGACAGCAGGCCGTCTGCTCTCGGCTCTCCCCGGACAAGCCACAGCAGGGACACCAGCCCTTACACCGAACGGAGAAACGAGGCTCACACCATCTCAGGGACATGTGACCAAGCCGTGGAGCCGGGCCCCAGGCAGGGGTTCTGCGCCCCATTCGGCTGGGACTTCACCCCCCTCCTGAGTTTGGGCCAAGCCCCTCTCCACACCCACACGGACCCTTTCAGCTCTAGGTCACTGCTCCTCACCACCGGGCACGCTGCGGCCATCGCAGGACCTCGGGTCCCTCTCCGTGCAATGGGGACGCCCTCCGTGCCCAGCAGCATGTGAGGGCCGCGTGAACAGGCCAGGGGGTCGGGGGAGGGTGTGGCACAATCCGGGTGCCACATGCCCTGGGGGGAGGGTGGTGGGGATGCACGCACCTGGGACCCGTGGGGACTGGAACCCCAGGACCCACGCACGGCCCCTGAGCCTCAGCAGACGTACCCCTCGCTCCCCTCCGTGATGGCGAGAGGCTCTCACAGGAACTGGCGAGCACCCAGGCCTCCTGAGCGCCCAGGCACCTGTCAGGCCCCGCGTGTGGCTCCTCCCCTGAGCACGACCGGCCGGCTAAGGGCCCGGGGAACCGTCTCCCGGGCGAAGATCCCAACCAGCAAGAATCAGAGGCAGAGAGAGGGTAGCATTTTCCCGCGGTGACACAGCTCGGGACAGATGCCTGGAGACCTCGCGAGCTGAGTCTGCGAAACCCGGGTGCCCTCCACCCGCAGGTGCCCGATCCCCGGCGAGGGACGCGGACAAGAGCTGCTCCCGTCAGACCACAGGCTGGTGACAGAGAGAGTGTGTGTCTCCCCGTCTGGGCTCTTTGCTGCCCTGCTAGTCTGTAGACCAGTGGTTCTCAACCTTCCCAAGGCCACGGCCCTTTAATACAGTTCCTCACGTTGTGGCGACCCCCAATGTCAGTTACAAATTGATCATTAAAGCACAGTGATTCATCACAAAAACGATATGTAATTATATATGTTTTCCGATGGTCTTAGGCGACCCCTGTGAAAGGGTCGTTCGAACCCCAAAGGGCTCGCGACCCACAGGTTGAGAACCGCTGCTCTAGACCTTTTCCAACGCGAACTGTCCCAATAAGCAAGAATTTACGTTTTTTTTCCTTCCCACAGGGCTGCGAAGAATGGACAATTATGCCTCTAGCTCAGTGATGGCGAACCTGTGACACGCGTGTCAGAGGTGACACGCGAACTCATTTTTTGGGGGTTGACTTTTCTTTGTTAAATGGCATTTAAATATATAAAATAAATATCAAACATATAAGTCTTTGTTTTACTATGGCTGCAAGTATCAAAAATTTTCTCTATGTGACACGGCACCAGAGTTCAGTTAGGGTTTTTCAAAATGCTGACACAGTGAGCTCAAAAGGTTCGCCATCACTGCTCTAGCTGGTGTGGCTCCGTGGACAGAGCATCAGCCTGAAGGACTGAAGGGTCCCGGGTTCGATTTCCGGCCAAGGGCACATGCCTGAGTTGGGGGCTCGATCCCCAGTAGGGGGTGTGCAAGAGGCAGCCGATCCATGATTCTCTCTCATCATTGATGCCTCTCCCTCCCTCTCCCTTCCTCTCTGAATTCAATACAATACATATTTTTTTTAAAAAAAAGGAATGGAAAATTATGCTTTTCTTGTGAGTGTATTTTTTTAAAAAAATATATTTTATTGAGTTTTTACAGAGAGGAAAGGAGAGAGATAGAGAGTTAGAAACATCGATGAGAGAGAAACATCGACCAGCTGCCTCCTGCACACTCCCCACTGGGGATGTGCCCGCAACCCAGGTACATGCCCTTGACCGGAATCGAACCTGGGACCTTTCAGTCCGCAGACCAACGCTCTATCCACTGAGCCAAACCGGTTTCGGCGTGAGTGTATTTTAACACAACTTTCTCCTGCCGGTTCCCACGTGCCGGCCAGCAACCCAGCCTCCAGGTCCGGCCACGGGCACCTGGACTAGAACCCGGCCCCACCCGGGTCCTCGCTCCTGCGGGGGCAGGTCCACTGCCACGCGCCTCCGAGTCGGTCCACGCTGACCGCCCAGCGAAGACACCGCCGTGTTCCGTTTCCCAGGGCGGCCGCCACGGTGAGCATCGCCGCAGGGACAGCCACTGCCCGGGTGGGGCCGCGGGGAGCAGGCGGCCCAGGCCAGAGCCGCTCGATACTCACTGGTCGTGCCTGGTGTCGGGGATGGCCCTGTCCATCCGCAGCTTGTCGCTCTCCACTTGGTTGAACTTGTTGCGGGCGTAGGGGTCCTGCCCGGAGCGGACCATGGTCCCCCCGACGTACGCTTCCTGGTTGAAGTCTCGCCACCGCACTTTGCCTGTGAGGAGCGGAGCAGAGGGCGTGGGACGGGGCACGGAGACCAGCGGGAGGGCGCACCCCGGGGGCAGTGCCACATCCAGGATTAGCGCCCAGCCCGGCCGGCGTGGCTCAGTGGCTGAGCATCAGCCTAGGAACCAGGAGGTCAGGGTTCGATTCCCGGTCAGGGCACAGGCCCGGGTGGCGGGCTCCATCCCCAGTGTGGGGCGTGCAGGAGGCATCCGATCTCGTGATTCTCTCTCATCGTGGATGTTTCTCTCTCTCTCACCCTCCTCTCCCTGCCTCTCTGACATCAATACAAATATAGTTTAAAAACAAATAAAGGAACAATGATGCAAATCTATGAAAACGAACCTTCCAAGGATTAACACCACAGAACACGTGGACACGCAAGTGCTCAGAGTCACACACGTGGGTCTCAGATTGGAGACCTCTCGGGCGCTGACGGATGCCCCCTCCGGAGACCTCTGGGCATACACCTGCCACCGCCCGCAGGTGGACCAGGGCGGGGAATGCCTTTGCCGGGGCGGGTCCCACGGGGCCGGGACAGCAGAAGACTCGCGATTCTGCACTGGCCTCCCGACTGAGCTACAAGTCTTCCCTCCAACCCTCCGGGGAAGATGGGCTTAATGAACTGCAAACCCTGTGGACAAGGAGCAGCCGCTTCTGGGAAAGTGGCCAAGAAGGGAAAGAGAATATATTTTAAATCAAAGGACAAAGCTCTCAGATTTATTTATGGCCTCCTGGTCGGCGGCCAATTGAATGCCATTTCACTATGCTTAAAAGGGAAAAAAAAAATCCCCGATATCCTCCCTCTAAAAGGTCCTTACGCGACAGCATGAAAGAGATGCCAGGGTGACAAACAAATATATCCATTTAAATGACGGGGGCCCGCGAAGAGCACTTCGTTATGTGTCACGGGATATCTGGCGAGATAGGGAGAACTTTGCTCGCCCGTGAGAAACTGTCTTCTGAAAGAAGGATCCTGCCCAATTCTTTTTTTTTTTTTGTCACCTGAGGCCATTTTTCCATTGATTTTTAGAAAGAGTGAAAGGGAGGGAGGGAGGGGACGAGAGAGAGAAACATGGATGCGAGAGAGACACACCTATTGGTTGCCTCGCACACGTACCCTGACCGCGGCAGGGGATCGAGCCTGCAACCGAGGTACATGCCCTTGACTGGGAATCGAACCCGCGACCCTTCGATCTGAGGGCTGATGCTCTAACCCTTGAGGCAAACCGGCCAGGGCCACAGTTCATTTTTAAGGATGAAAAAAAAAAATAGAAAATTCAAAAAAAGTGGCTAAAAACGATTTAATAGAAAATATAAGAAAATAAAAAACATGGATGTTACGGGTTAAATACGCTCAAGGTATACGTATACAATTATTTGTGCCATCAAAATAACTTAAAAAAACACCGTGACACGGGCTGGTTTGCATTGCGAGGTGCACACCTGGCTTGAAATCAAGGAGCAGCCAGCCCTTTCCTTTCTAAAGTTTAAAGAGAAGCTCTGCGTTTTCCTGTGTGACCGTGTCTAAATGTCGTTGTCGGCCAGGCGCCAGCGTGGCTCAGTGGTTGAGCCTCGACCTATGAGCCAGGAGGTCACGATTCGATTCCCAGTCAAGGGCACTTGCCTGGGTGGCGGGCTCCATCCCCAGTGCAGGGAGTGCAGGAGGCAGCCGATCCATGATTCTCTCTCATCACGGATGTTTCTCTCTCTCTCTCTCCCTCTCCCTTCCTCTCTGGAATCAATAAAAATACAGATTTTAAAACGTTGTGACTTGGTACATACCATCCTATGTTTTTTATTTCATTCTACTTTTCCTTTCAACAGATTTTGGTCACCTCCCCGCAGACGCACTTCACCGCCCACCGACGGGCCGGAAGGAAGTCGGCAAGCCCCTGCTCTCCGCGTCTGTCCGCCTGCCCCGTGAAGCCGTCTCCACCCCACAGACCCCGTGCTCCCATGCCACCTCCGGCTCATTCCCAGCTGGTGGCAAAAGGACTTCCTGACCCCCGGCCGCCCGCCGGAGGCTGGCCTGGCCCCGGTGCGGCCGTACCTGGAGGGAGGGTCTCCACGTTCTGTCCTCTCTCTTCCATGTTGCTGTGGTGCAGGTCTTTCTTCTTAATCGGGTCAATGTCATTCCAGTCCTCCTGGGGGAGCACAGACACACCCAGTGAGTCACGGGTTCCTCAGGCACAACTCCGTCCTCCAGGCCCACACACACGGAGTCCCCGGAGGCCCCTGGCCCTGGGGACGCGATCATGAGACGCGCTCCATCTCACCTCCTCCATCTCCGGGACCTGCACCCCGACAACCTCTCCGCGGGTAGAGGCGCAAGGGGAGAAAGTGTGGGAATAGCTGTTCTAAGAGAGGATTTGCAGTTCTCCCTTCATTTTATAATCGTCCTAGAGGCCCGATGCACAAATTCGTGCACCAGTGGGGTTCCTCGGCCTGGCCTGCGGGATCGGGCCGAAACCGGCTCTCCAACAACCCCCAAGGGGTCCCAGATGTGTCCGGCTGTCTTGCTCAGTCCTGATCGGCTGGACCCCAGCAGCAAGCTAACCTATCAGTTGGAGCGTCTGCCCCCCTGGTGGTCAGCGCACATCATAGCGAGTGGCGGAGCGGCCTTAGCCTATCATTAGCATATTCACTCTGATTGGTTGAACGGCTGGCTGACTGGACCACCAGACACTTAGCATATTAGGCTTTTATTACATAGGGTTGTGTATCTATGGGACAGAAATACTCTGCACAATCCCAGGGGTTTCAGGGTCTGTGGGAGTTGGGGAAGGGAGTAGGGAAAGTGGATTAAAGAAAAGAATTCAATGTGCTTCAATTAAAGCCATTAACATCAGGGCAGCTCTGCAGACATCTTTGATGGCTTCAAGGACGCCCTCCGACCACCATGTCCCCAGGGCCCTCCTCAGAGGCGATGAGATGATTTGTTTAATTCCACCGAGTAACAGCGGAGGGAGGGCCAGGACCCCCGGAGCCCTGCTAGGGCCTCTCCTCTAATAGGACCGCCAACGGGACGCATCTGCAAATGAAGGGCACAACTCCGGGTTCATCTGCAAATGAACCCGGAATAAGATACAAGCTCTGGCAGAATTTATCCAAGTCATCTGCCCAAACCACTGACCCTATCAACACGAAATCAGAGTAAACAACAAGTGCCTGAGCACAGAGCTGGCGATCTCCTCCCATCGCTGGGAATCTGACTCCTGTGAACACAATGGCAGCTAAAAGGTTTCTGTCTACAACCCAAGTCGGAACTACCCCGCGGCTGGTCACTCGCCCACTCAGGCCTCTGGGAGCCCAGTGCAGGCGTCCGGCCGTCCCCCCGGGCGGGTGCTCGCAGGATGGTCTGCAGCATGAAGACCCCCGCCCCCTCCCGGCAGGGCAGACCCCACCAGCTGTGAGGGCTGGTAAGGGCCATTCCCTCCTGTGTGCGGTGTGATGTGCATGAGCTGACCACTGGCGGCTTTGGGGCTTTTTAAAACGTAAAGGGAAGCCCGGCGGCCCTGACTCAGGGGTTGAGCAGCGACCTGAGAGCCAGGAGGTCAGGGTTCGATTCCTGGTCAGGGCACAGGCCTGGGTTGCAGACTCGATCCCCAGGGTGGGGCGTGCAGGAGGCAGCCGATGGATGATTCTTGCTCATCCTTGATGTCTCTTATCTCTCTCTCTCTCCCTTTCTCCCTTCCTCTCTGAAATCAATAAAAAAAAATCTATAATAATAAAAGCATAATATGCTAATCAGACCGGACAGCCGAACGACCTTTGGGACAGAAGCCGGGGCTGTGAGGGCCGAGCCCTTTGCACAAATTTCATGCATCTCACCAAGCACCCCGAGTTCACGTGGGTCGGGATCTGGGAGGTGTGGGGCTTTGCCCCCTATGAGCGGTGTGCCATGGGGCTTCTCAAGGTCGCAAAGGACAAGAGGGCCCCGAAGTTCATCAAGAACAGGGTGGGGACACATCGGTGCCAAGAGAGGAGCTGAGCGACGCCCCTGCAGCCGTGAGGAAGGCAGCAGCCGAGAAGGACGGAGCCCCATCCCCTCTGTGTAATAAAACCTGTTCAGAGAGAAAAAATAAAATAAGAGCCCGGGGCAACTGGCCCAGATTCATGCGCTGCCCACATGCCAGGCCGGTGCTGGGCTGGGCGGACTGCCCCAGGGCCCAGCCGGGGAGGGAGAACAGCTAAACCACAGGCATGTATACAACATGCCCGCCACCGTGGGGTCACCAGTCACTGGGCGCCGCCAGTTAAAATGTCTCCTCTCGCTTATCTTCTCTTCTTCAGCTTCAGAAAATCGTACGCGTACACTAATATTTGTTTCCAAAGGTTGCTCCTCCCGCCCACACACGGTCCCTCGTCGGGTCATCATGGGAAAGTCTGGGGGGAAGGTGACCGGCTACAATGGACTCAGGCTCTGGAGTTGAATTTCAATTCCTTCCCTGGCGCTCACAGCCGACAGGGATCAGGCCTCCCGCCCACGGTGATGCAGCCAGAACTACATGAGCTAACCTGCTACCAGGACGGGGCTAGGAGGGTCCGGCACACAGTAGGTCCTCAATAAAACGTGAGGACCTACTGTGTGCCACACAACAGCCTCAGCAGTTCCGAGGCGTCCAATTGACAGCAGAGGAAACGAAGGCCCAAGAAATCGCCTGAAATAGAGTGGGGAGTCTCAGGGGGGAGGTGGGGGAGCGTGGGGGAGAGGTAATCAACCAAGGACCTTGTATGCGTATATGCGTAACCCATGGACACAGACAATGGGGCAGGGCAGGCTGGAAGCGGTCCATGGGGGAAAAAGAGGATTTATGTAATACTTCCAAAAATAAAGAATTAAAAAAAAGAAAAAAAAAAGAAATGAAAGCAAGGAAAAGAAATCGCCTGAGTTTCCCAGGATCCCATAGTTCCTGGTGAGCAGTCCTGGGTCCTCTTCCTCCCGCAGACCCCGAGTCTGGAACGCGGGGAGCACGCCAAGACGCGCAGACTCCACGGGGTTCGTCCCAGCTGCTGCCCGTCTCACCTCCACAGCACACTAAGCTCTCTGAGATTCTGACGGCTGTCGTTTTGTTTTTAATGCTCAGAGTTCTGAAGAGCCTGTGTCCTGTTCCTTTCTCCCTGTGAGTCAAAGAGTTGTGCATCCACTGGCTTTGAAACTAGAAAGGACTAGCCCTGGCCGGTTTGGGCTCTTGGCTCAGTGGATAGAGCCTCGGCCTGCGGATCAAAAGGTCCCCGGTTCGATTCTGGTCAAGGGCAAAGGCCCGGGTTGCAGGCTCAATCCCCAGTGGGCGGCGTGCAGGAGGCAGTCCATCCGAGATTCTCATCATTGAGGTTTCTAGCCTCTCTCTCCCTCTCCCTTCCTCTCTGAAATCAATCAATAAAAAATTGGAACAGGGCTCGGATAGGCTACGAAGCTTGCGTTGTTTTCGTTGCATTAAAAAAAAAACACAAAAAAACAGAAAGGACTAGACTCAAATTCAGCTTCTAAGACTTTAGAAACGACCCACCTAACTCTCAGTGGCGTTATCCAGAACGCTAAGCCGCGAGGGGATTAGAGGAAGGGTGTGGAACGCCTGGAACATCGCACCGGTCCGATACAGGAGCCTCATCGCCAGACCCGGAGGACGCCTGAAACCGGATGAACTCAGCGCCGGAAGGAGCTGGGTTTGCACGGTTGTGAGTTTACACGGTTGTGAGACACAGCCAAGTTCCCTGGGGTCAAATCAAGCAGAACGCACACCCTCCCATCCATTCCCGTCCCCGCAAACTGATGCAACAGCACCTTGTCCTGCCTCACCTGCCAAATCAAGGACCCGGGAGGGAGGGGCGGGATTTTCACTTAAAATAATAAAAATAGAAGCAACCCCAATACCGAGTGTTACCAAAGCTTCAAACCCCACGGGCCTCCTAAAGCAGCGGTTCTCAACCTGTGGGTCGCGACCCCTTTGGGGGTCGAACGACCCTTTCACAGGGGTCGCCTAAGACCATCGGAAAACACATATATGATGACATATTGTTTTTGTGATTCATCACTAGGCTTTAATCATGTTCAATTTGTAACAATGAAAATACATCCTGCATAGCAGATATTTACATGGCGATTCATAACAGTAGCAACATGACAGTTATGGAGTAGCAACGAAAATAATTTTATGGTTGGGGGTCACCATGACATGGGGAACTGTATCAAAGGGTCGCGGCATTAGGAAGGTTGAGAACCGCTGTCCTAAAGGGACGAGGGAGCTGCAAACTAGAAATACAAAAGAAATGGGACGTCAAGACGGAGGAAACGAGGAGCGGAAATGCTGTGGGCAGCTTGCCCTTTAACGCTGAGCGCCCCGGAGACAGAAGGAAAAGGAGTAACAGGGAGGAGAATTAAGATGCAACGAGACTCCGTCGGTCGGTCGGTCGGTCAGGGCCAGAACTCGGTCGGGGCGAATTTCCGGTGGGAAATCCTACATGGTCAATAGCATCAGCAGTGTCACCAACACCGAAACCCTGATACCGATCGCAGTGCCGTTTTGCCAGGACAGGGAGCAGCAGTCGGTGGGAGGAGGGACTATGAGGAGAAGACGGCGGTTGCCTTAGAAGAGATGAGGTCTGACCAGTGAGCAGAGACTTGGGGCCCTGGCCCAGGTGGGGGGGTAGGGGGGGATGGCTCCTGGACTGTGCACATCCCCCGCAGAGCTGTGACTTCACGTCTCCGCCTGCCCCCCCCCCCCAACTCTCGACAGTCATTCCAGGTCAAAAGGCAGGAATGAGTGGCTCGTCGGCCAAGACCTTCAGAGCCCAGAGCAAACTGGCCAACCAGGCTGGGCCCAGGGCCTGGGAAAACGCATCTCCCAGGATTCCGTCCCGGAGGCACTGTGATCCCACGGGTCCCTGGTGGAACTGGGACTGAAGGAGGAGGGAGCCCTGGCCGGTGTGGCTCAGTGGAGAGAGCTTCGGCCTGCGGATTGAAGGGTCCCGGGTTCAATTCCGGTCAAGGGCACAGGCCTGGGTTGTGGGCTCCATCCCCAGTAGAGGGCGTGCAGGAGGCAGCTGATGCATGATTCTCTCTCATTATGGATGTTTCTATCTCTCTCTCTCCCTCTCCCTTCCTCTCTGAAATCAATAAAAATTTATTTATTTTTTTTAAAGAGGAGGGACACTGGGGCTGGAGCCAGCCAGCCTGCAGGTGATGGGCAGCCGCCAGGGTCCCTTCCAGAGCCGGCCAGCGTGCGCCTGGCCCTGCGCCCTGGGATGCGTCCAGCTCACACCTTCGCCGCGCTCCATGGGCAGCCGCCGTGAGAGCCAAGGTGGCCCCGGGCCATGGGGCTCCCTGAGGCCACAGCCACCCTAAGGCTCCCGCAGACTCCCTGTGTGGTCTTCCCGCTGGCCTGGCAGCCTGGAGCCCGCCGGACGGCCAAGCACAGAGCAAGGGACCATCCCCTCCTTTTCCCCTGAGAAAAGCCAGGTTGCAATGTTTCCTGCAGAACCGGCCGAGATGCGAAGCAGGGGCCCAGATAAAGGGAGGAAATGATTGGGTGGAAGTCTCCTGCTGACCGGAGTCTCACACTGAGTATCGCCTTCCTTTCTTTTTCTTTTTAAAAAATGTATTCGTATTGATTTCTAGACAGGGAGGAAGAGGGAGAGAGAGAAACATCACTGATGACAGAGAATCATGGATCGGCCGCCTCCTGCACACCCCACACTGGGGATCGAGCCCGCAACCCGGGCATGTGCCCTGACCGGGAATCGAACCAGCGACCTTTCGGGGCACGGGGGTGACACGTTACCCACTGAGCCACACCGGCCAGGGCTGAACATCACCTTTCGTGAGACCCTTCTCATGCACACAACGGGGCCCTAGACACGTTGGGAGAAACGCACCGGAAGGATTTGGCGTTGTGTGCAAACACGGGAAGTCCTGCGCGTTGCACGCGGCGTGGAGGGGGGAGAGTGGGAGGAAGAAGAGTCCCCTCCGTGAATAAAACGCCACGTGGACAGCGGCCGCAGCGCAGTGGGCAGTGCGCCCCCCAGGCCAGCATCGGGGCCGTGCTTGCAGACCCAGGTTAGAGAGTGCCTTCTGTCGAGCTCCGTTTCAGCCCATTGGCGTGGCTCAGTGCATGAGTGCTGACCTAGGAACCAGGAGGTCACGGTTCGATTCCCGGTCAGGGCACCTGTCTGGGTTGTGGGCTCGATCCCCAGTGTGGGGCGTGCAGGAGGCAGCCGATCAGTGATTCCCTCTCATCATGGATATTTCTCTGTCTCTCTCCATCTCCCTTCCTCTGTGAAATCAATAAGAATATATTTAAATAGATTTTTTTAAAAAAAGATCTATTGCAACCACTACCGTCTCGTCTAAAAGCCGTGTCGCAACCACGCCAGACACATGGAATCTGCCCCGTCCCCGCCTTCACACAGAGGGTGGGAGGATCAACAATCGCCGAGCCGGCCGGGAACCTGGCGTGGGCTGGGCCCGTCCCCTGCGGCCACTCGCCGCTCTGTGTACACGAGCAGAGCTTTCGGGCAGCAATTCGTCCATCCCCTGAGTCCGGGGCCTGCGGGGACACAGTCTTCATCAGGGACCCCGGTCCCACTGCCGCGGGACCCATGCGATGATCTCCTTGTCGCTGCGCATCCCTGCAAAGACCCCTCCGTCTCCAATCAGGTCCTGCGCTGAGGTCCCGGGGGTCCGACTCCACCTGTCCTTTTTGGCGGGGGCAGGTAGGGGCCCCTGGAACATTCCCTCCCCCCCAGAGGGGGCGGAGACACGAATCGAAGCCAGACACCTCTCCCTCGGCCTCCGCTTTCCCCTCGCCTCTGGGAAATTCCTTCTGTTCCATCTGCTCTTGCTCGAGGCCACGCCCACCGTGGGAAAGCCACAGCGGGGTCGGAGAGCCCCAAAAGAGGCGTCCACCCGAGGAAGACCGCGTCCGACCCCCATCCCACCCCCCGTGCGAGGAAGGTCCCAGGGCCGTTACTCCATTAATCTGGGCGGCTGGATTCCTGACAGCCTGAACAGTGACAGATTTGAAAAGCACCACACACACACACACACACACACACACACACACACACACACATACTCACACCCGCTGCCCATCGGGGCCGGTTCCCAGCGTCACACCCGACAGACACTCCGATTATGCAGCCCTTTGCAAAGCGCTCCGGCCTCCTCCGTGAGGCGAATCAGACAGAGACATATTCTTCTCTCCAAAGAATGGGGGGAAAGACGCCCTTTCTGGGTCTGTGTCGGGCAGACGGCCCGGCAGACAGGCCCCCACAGTGAGTCTGCGTGAGCGCTGGGAAGGGGCCGGGGCACCCGCAGCCTTTGTCAGCCTATCGGTCCCGCCAGACTCTGATGCAGGAAAGAGCGTGGGTGATAAGGGCCCGGCGGGTGGGAGGTCCCAGGGGCCGCGGCCTCCTGCCGGCTGTGGGGGGGCTGTGGGGAGGGGGGACCGGGCGAGAACAATGGCTGCATGCATCTCACGGGAGAGGGGAGTGGGGAGCAGGCCCGGGGCCAGGAGGCTGAGCTCACTGTCGGACAAAGGAGACCCTGGGGTGGGGAGATGAAAAGGGAGCCGGGTGGGGCCGGAGGGCCCTTGGGGAGACGGGGTGCTGGTGACCTCAGAGCAGCACTGGGCGCTCTCTACCCACGGTTTTGCAGGAGGAAAAGGTGGAGGAGGAGCAGGAGGAGGAGGAGGAGGAAGAAGAATCCTTAAAGTGCTAAAGAATGAGCCCTGCAAAACTTACTCTTTCAGCCCACTCAGCGTGGCTCAGAGGTTGAGCGTCAAGCTATGAACCAGGAGGTCGGGGTTCGATTCCCGCTCAGGGCACAGGCCTGGGTTGCGGGCTCAATCCCCAGTGTGGGGCGTGGAGGAGGCAGCCGATCCATGATGCTCTCTCATCAATGATATTTCTCTCTCTCTCTCTCCCTCTCTCCCTTCCTCTCTGAAATCAATAAAAAATATATGGGGAGGAGGGGGGGGAGAGCGATTAGGTTCATGTCAAATCTCAGCTGATTGTGTCTAAAAGGCTGAAGATCTCTGCACAGAAGAAAGAAAGAGAGGAGAGGTTCCTGCAGCAGAAGCGAGTTCCCTCTCGGGGTAAGACGGGAAGCACAGCCCCTCGGTCCCAGCTCAGTGACCGGCCGGGAGGCCGCGGCCCCGGGAAGGAGCTCGAGGCTGCGGGTGCCCCTTCTCCAAGCGGCTCTCAGAAACAGGCTCAACGTGGACATGAGGACTTTTGTTCATTTCGCCCAAATCTCGGCTCCCGGGAGCCAACGTGCCGCCTCGGGAGCTGTGGGGGTTTGGTCTTTAACCTGCAGCCCGCGAAGCTGCTCTGGGTGTGCGGCTCGGGCTTCCCGGGTGCGAGGCAGGCGGGCGTGTTCCCCGCAGAGAAATGCTGCTTCCCCGCCCGCCCGCCGGCTCCAAGCCCAGAGGGAGAGCCGCCCTGCAGGGGGGTCCCTGGCTCAGCCTCCTCCGGGGTCTGTCCCACCGAGTGGGTGTCGCTCTGCATGACGGTGTCACCAGGTAAGACGCCAGCGTGGTGCACCGTGTTCCCGAGGATTAAACCCGAGGGGGAAGCCGCACAGGCACCCGCTGCGTCAGGACCCGCCACCCCGATGGCCACCCCGCTCCCCCCCCCTCCGACGGCCACCCCGCTGCCCCCCTGCCGACCTCCAGGGACAAACCCCGACGAGGCGGGAGGCGGCAGGCGTGTCGTGGGCGGTCCGGCCCCCACGCTGTTCTAAAAGCGAAGCGAGCCCGGCGGCCCCGGGCCACTCCGGGCGTCACATTGTGCAACGTGTCGGCCTGTTTATACGCACACGGCCGCGATAAAAACCGACAAAACCAAGACAGGCCTCCTCCTATCCCATGCAGCCGACCGGGCGGCACATTGGAGCAGGACGCACACGTGCACATGGACACACATACGTGTGCATGCACACACGCACATGGACACATACGTGTGTGCACACATGTACAAAGGCATCAACCCTCTGGATTAGGGGTGGGAAAGGCACGTCTGCCCTTCGCTGGTTTCTCACACCCAGCTGCAGACAGGCAGACATGACTGTCTTCCTCATTCCCACCCAGGAGGAGGAGGAGGTGAGAAAGTGCTTACGTTCAGCCTGGCCAAGGAGACATGCCCGCCCGTCCAGGCCAGCGGGCAGCCCAGGAGAGGAAGGTGGGAGAGACGGGGCGCAGGAGCACCCCGCAAGCAGCACCCGAGGCGCATCGCAGAGCCCAAGGCAGCCAGGCGAGGACGGCCGGCTCCTCTCCTCTCGGTTAATCTCAGGGGAATGGGAGTGCAGGCCGAGAGCTTCCGGGAGATAAGGCCTGCCCCCAGGAGCTGGGCGAGGGGAGGTGGGGGGCGCTGACTTCTGGCTGCCCTGTGATGAAGGTCTCACCGACACCCGGCTTCAAGTCCTCCCTCCCAGGCCAGACGGAGCCGCCACGGCCGCCAGGAAGGCGGCTGGCCATGGGGCTCCCCCGGGTCCGGAAACACCAGCCCACTTCCTCCTGCCCTCGCTGCGGGGAAGCAGCGCCCGGCACCCGCGGCAAAGCCCCACGCGGGCACCGTGCCAGGGGGTGGCCGCTACCACCAGCTGGGAGCCAGGCATCTTTTTTGAAACATGGACGAGCCCAGAATGGCCTCGGCGATGGGAGAATAGCTGATCCCCCGGTGACTGATGAGCCAAGAACTCCTGACTGGGCTACGATTTCTCAACAACGTGTTTTACTTTGTTTTTTTAAATTGATTTCAGAAAAGAAGGGAGAGGAAGAGAAAGAGAGAGAAAGAAACATCCACGGTAAGAGAGAATCATGGATCGGCTGCCTCCTGCACGCCCCACACTGGGGATGGAGCCCACAACCCGGGCCTGTGCCCTGACCGGGAATCGAACCGTGACCTCCTGGTTCACAGGTGGATGCTCAACCCCTGAGCCACGCCGGCCGTGTCTTCAGCCGTAGCTGGACTGGCTCAGTGGATAGAGCGTCAGCCTGCGGACTGAAGGGTCCCGGTCAGGGCACACGCCTGGATTGTGGGCTCGATCCTCAGTGTGGGGCGTGCAGGAGGCAGCCGATCCATGATTCCCTCTCATCATGGATGTTTCTCTCTCTCTCCCCCTCTCCCTTCCTCTCTGACATCAATTTAAATATATTTTAAAAATAAAATAAACACGTGTCTTCCTTGTGGCGACAGGTACACCGTGAAGTGGACGCTCTTATCTCTAAGCGTGCGGAGCAGCGGCACAAGGAACACCGGCTCCCCCGGAGCCACGAAGGACCAGGAGAGCCGGAGGCCCCGTCCCTCCCGGCAAAGGCCCCCCGGTGCTCGGAGAGGCAGCCCTCCATTCCCTCACGAAGGGCGAGGGCGCGGCTGGAGGCGGTCACCTTCGCTCCGTGACGCTAAAGGACTCGGACAACCCACTCACCACCGAGGGGACGCGGGCTCTCCCCGGGGAGAGGAGGGCGTCATAAACCAGATGACAGCTAACGGGACAGACAGGACCAGGCGGGTGTGTGTGTGTATGAGAAAGAGAGAGAGAGAGAGAGGGAGGGGGGGGGGGAGAGAGAGAGAGAGAGACCCTCATGCATTTGCAGAAAAGCCTGCCGCCTGGAAGCAAGCTCTCAGCCCGGAGGAGGGATGCGCTGCCCACACGCTCCAGGTATGACCCCAGGCTCCCACGGAACCAGGAGCGGCCGCCGAGGGCAGTCGCAGGCCAGCGTGTGTCCGCCCATGAGGGTCCTGCTGGCCAGAAACTGGCCGGAGGGGTGGGGGTGGGGGGGAGCAGGGACTGGGCCCAGGGAGGCAGCCGCAGGGGGAGAAATCGAACGCGAGTCCTCGGCCAAAACTCCTGCCCGGCGGCACCACTGTTTGTTTTCACAGCGCCAGGCGGGCGGGACTGTCCTCCCATCACCTCCTGGCTGTCTCCCGCTGGCAGCAGGGAGGGCAGGGACGGGCCGTCTCCACGCACCAAACCCACTGCCCACTGCCGCCCTCGGAGTGTGCTACCCACCAGGGCTCAGCCACAGTGTGGGCACCCATCCCCCGCCCCCCAATCTCCGTGAACGCTGAGCTGGTAGTTCACAAGCAGACCCCGGGGACGAGGGGGGAGGCCTGGGGAGGGAAGGCCCCCGCCCGGGGGAGGCGTGGTGGCCCAGGGCCCCAATCGGGCTGCGGCAGGGACACGGCAGCCTCGGCGGGCACAGCTCTCGGGCCCGGTGGTCCCGAGTCTAAAGAGCTGCAACCGCCCCGGCTGGTGTGGCTCAGTGGACAGAGCGTCGGCCTGTGGACTGAAGGGTCCCGGGTTCGATTCCGGTCAAGGGCACGTAGCTCAGTTGCAGGTCCGCTCCCAAGTGCAGGAGGCGACCCATCGATGTCTCGCTCACATCGCTGCTTCTCTCTCTGTGTCTCCCCCCCCTCCCTTCCACTCTCTCTAAAAATCAACGGGAAAATATCCCTGGGTGAGGATTCACACACACACACACACACACACACACACACACACACGAAGCTGGAATCTATTCCTCTCTGTGGTCCCTCCCGGCTCGCAGCTCGGACCTCCATGGCCAGAGCCCATGGGACAAGGAGCGCGTCCGGGAGCTTACAGAACCACGCGGGCTGTTTTCATTATAACCCAGAGCAGAAGGGCCCCCCAGAAACCTGGGGACCCCCGCGGAGAGGAGCAACACAAACTTCCCGCCAGACGCCCTGGGATCGGGATCGGCGCTGCGCCCTTTCTTCCCTCGAGTTGTATTAAGAAAACGGAAAGCACACTCCGGTCCGGGGGTTCCCCACACGAATGACCTTGGACCAGGTCGGTGCCATCTCTGCTCCCCGTAACGCGGCACCGTGGGCCCCTCCTCCCAGCGCTCCTCCGTGGGCCCGTGAGGCTGCACAGGGGCTGTGCGCTGAGGCTCCCGCTAACACAGCAGTTCTCAACCTGTGGGTCGCGACCCCTTTTGCCGTCGAACGACCCTTCCACAGGGGTCGCCTAAGACCATCCTGCAGATCAGATGTTTACATGACGATTCATCACAGTAGCCACATGACAGTGATGAAGTAGCCACGAGAATAATTGTATGGTTGGGTCACAACAGGAGGAACTGTATTTAAAGGGCCAGAAGGTTGAGAACCACTGTTAACGGCACACAGCCCCGTCGTTTCTGGTGCCGCTCATGCCCAGGCCCCCAGGATGGCGCCTCGGAAGCGAGCCCTCAAGTGCGTGGCCTGGAGACGTGGCCTCCTCTTCAGGGACGGACGCCTTCTGGTGGGAAGAAGGAGGCACGGGGTTAGGAGGGTCCGCAGGCCACACGGCGTGCCAGGGACCACGTCGGGAGGAGAACACGGGACAGACCGGTGTCTGCTGAAATGCTGGGTCCCGTGTTAAAGGAGTCCAATTCCGCAACTCGGGCCCCCAGGTCTCCGGGCCCCCAGGCCTCCGGGCCCCCAGCAGGGCCATGTGCACACAGCTGGCAGCCAGGGGCGCCTGGCCGTGGGGACCCGGGCCAGGCAGACACGAAGCCAACATTTCAATGTTAAAGTACGTGGGGCCCGGCCACCGTGGCTCAGCAGCTGAGCGTCAACCTAGGAACCAGGAGGTCAGGGTTCGATTCCCGGTCAGGGCACAGGCCCGGGTTGCAGGCTCCATCCCCAGTGTGGGGCGTGCAGGAGGCAGCCGATCCATTCTTTTCTCTCATCATAGTTGTTTCTCTCCCTCTCTCCTTCTCCCTTCCTCTCTCTGAAATCAATTTTAAAAATCATTTTTTTAAAAAGTACGTGCAGCTGCAACTGTAGGCACCTGATAAACCCCCAAGAGAGTGGCGCTCAGCTCCTGCACCCCGTGGCATCACCCTTCAAGGCCCAGGAGTGGCCGGGGGAGCGTGGGGCTTATGCAGCAGCTACTGTCGGCCCGGGACACGCCGCCGGCCTTGACCTCAGCTCGCTGGGTTCTCCTGGCATCGCTCCAGCAAAAACCCTTTGATCCTCACTTCGCGGGAGAGAAAGCAGAGGATCGTAAAGGTGGCACTTGTCTCTGATGCATCAGGCAATAAACGGCGGAGGCAGAACTGAAATTCAAAGCCAAGCTCTCCGGGCTGCAAAGGGCTCCTCCCCCATCCCCCCCCCCCCCCGTCCAGCTCCACAAGGGGCAGGAAGAAGGGCCCGTCTCTGAGGTCGGCGGGAGCTGCCACGTGCCCACGGCCGACTTCCACGCGGAAGGCAGACTCCGAGTCGTGCCCGGCGTGTGCCTGACCTTTCAGAGAAAAGGGAACGGCGCTGGGGCTGCGTTCGGGGTTTCTGGGTCGGCACCGGGGAGATGCGACGAAGCATCCCAAAGTGGAATTCCACAGAGGAAAACGAGTCCCAGGAACTGGTGTGGACGAGACTGAACCACGGGTGTAGCCACGACTGCCCTCAAAACCCAGCCGGCGGCGAGGACCCTGGCTCCGCCACGCCGCACCCCTCGGGCGAGTCGGGTCCAAACACCGAGTGTCACCTGTTCCGAGAGGCATGCTTTTCCCATCGCAACATCTCGGGGTGGGTACCAGCCAACCGGAAGCTTCAGGGACAGAGGACCTGGGGGCTCTCTACCCTGACTCTGCGTTTTATTGTATATATTTTTAACATACACTGAGTGGCCAGATTACTATGACCACCCCATCAGTACAATGAAGTGAATTAGATACGCAAATAATAATAATAATAAAACCTTGAGAGTATTTGCTTAGGAAGTTTCCAATATTCGGTATTTTTGGAAGTGTCAATGAAGTACTGATGGGGTGATCCTAATAATCTGGCCACTCAGGGTGTATTTTTATTGATGTCAGAGAGGAAAGGAGAGGGAGAGAGAGAAAGAAGCATCCATGATGAGAGAGAATCATGGATCGGCTGCCTCCTACACGCCCCACCATGGGGATCGGGCCTGCAACCCGGGCCTGTGCCCTGACCGGGAATGGAACCGTGACCTCCTGGTTCATAGGTGGACGCTCAACCACTGAGCCACGCCGGCCGGGCCCAGTTCTGCATTTTACAAAGGAGAACACGGAAGCCGCACAGACCCTTCTGCGTGGCCCGGCGACCTCCTGGGGCCGCGGGGCTGCCGGCTGGGGAGACACCGGCCGGGGGCTGCCTGGTCCCACAGCTCCGACGCACTGAGGCTGAGTGACAGGAGGACGGCACCTTCCCAGCCGCAACCGAAGGGACACGCCGTCTCCTCCAGCAAGAGACAGATTGGTGGATTTTTCTCCCCAAATAGCACACGGGTTACAGGGTAGGAAAGAGAAAAAGCATTAACTTAGGGAACATTCGCAGCATGTCTGCAGTCAGAACGTGACAACATCATCTATTCTGAGCGCGAGAGGAGTTTGCCAATTCCTAACGAGCCAATTAGAAGCAGACTGCAGACCGACAGCAAGCTCATCGCGGAATTACGAGCGCGCCCAAAGTACTCCGCATTCCTCCCGCATGGCCGGCGGCCACACGTGGCCACGGAGTGCGGGCCGTGGCACGGGCGCCTCGGGGAGTCCTGCTGACCTTCTCGACACCCTCCGTGGCTCTGGTACCCAGAACAGGCCCAGCGGAGCTGCTCTGGAAGATGCGGAGGCTCGAGAAGGCCGGACGGGGAGGCACACATGCCCTGGGACAGAGCATGGGGACGCAGGCCCAGATCTGGGAAGGCGCAGGCTGGATGGAGACGCCGTCCTGAGCGGGGCCCTTCGGGGTACAGGGAGGAGCGCTCCGGCAGACAGAAGAGGGAATCCCTAGAGGAGCAAGACTGGAGCATGAGAATCTAGATAAGACGCCGCCCAGCCACAGCTCAGCTACGCAAACCACTCAGGTCAGACACACCCAGGAAAGAGCAAAGTCCCACACCGAGTCCTGAGCACGTCCCTGCCTCTCATCTAGGACAGTTTCCGCTGTCTCTCCCGCTCGCCTCCCCACCCAAGAGGGGCCCGCTCTCTAGACACGACCCGAGGACACAGGAGGCACCTGGGACCTTTACTCCATGGCGGAGACCCAGCCACCTCGGCTCCCTGCCCCAACGGAGGGTGCACCCTGGGGCGGAGGCAGAGCCGGCCAAGTCCCAGCGACGGAGGGCGGGCGCTGACAGCCCCCGTGACCTACATGCGGCCCCGACGGTAACTCCTGAAACGGGACACCCCGGCTACTTCCAGACACAGCTCAACCAGAGAGGTTTTTCCAGTCCGTGGGCAGATTTGGGAAGGATTCCTGCCTACCTTTTATCTTTTTTGTCTTTTTTAATATAACATTCAGTAACACTGTTGACACGCGTACATTCTAGCTGGCACAAGCCCACGTCAGCCACAGCCGGGCTCAGAGGCCCTTGGTTGGGGGACAGCGTTTCAGTGTGTGTCCCCGCTCCCAGTCTGCACATCTGCAGCACGATTAGAGAGAAGGAAATAGTAAAATTAACTCCAAGAGAGTCCCAATCAATAACTTCAGGGCACCTCGCCCGGCCGGCATGGCTCAGCGGTTGAGTGTTGACTTAAGAACCAGGAGGTCACGGTTCGATTCCCGGTCAGGGCACAGGCCCGGGTTGCGGGCTCCATCCCCAGTGTGGGGCGTGCAGGAGGCAGCCGATCCATGATTCTCTCTCATCACTGATGTTCCCATCTCTCTCTCCCTCTCTGAAATCCATACAAATTAAAAAAAAAAAAAAAAAAAAGAAACTGCATCTCCATCTACGTGGGTCATATCTTTCACACCGTACAGATCTGCTGACATCTTTTTTCTTTTTAACTGGGAGCTGGGTGTGTGATCAGCTCCAGTGTCCGCGGAAGACCCGAGGACAGGGCACGGGACCTCAGCTCACCCACAGGCCACTGCGTGGGTGTGTGAGTTACACGGGCACAGCTGGACGGGGGGGCCACAGAGTTCCCCGAGAGGCTCAAAGACGCCAGTCACGTGGTGGCCTCACACTTTCAGAGGCGCCCCCGGGGTGGTTCTGTGGTTTGGCTTCTAGATGGCCTCTGCTGAGTGCACAAGCCGTTTCCAAAACGGCAGATGCTGAGGACGATCCCACACGAGTTGCGCTCCCGGAGCCAGAGCTGCAATTGTGACATCCTGCCCCCCACAATGCGGGACAAGGCACAGCGCACCGGCCCCCCAACCCAGAGCACGTGCAGTTCCTGTTTCGCAGCGGCAGACACCCAGGGAGCAGGACAGGCTTCCCATAAACAGAGTCACGTTTTTGTGACTCTGCACGCCCCCTCCTGGGGATGGAGCCTGCAACCCGGGCCTGTGCCCTTGACCGGAATCAAACCGGGGACCCTTCAGTCCGCAGGCTGACGCTCTAGCCACTGGGCCAAGACAGGTAGGGTGCAACACTGTCATTCTTTTAAGACATATTCGTGTTTTGGAAATCGGCAATGATCACCGAGAGCCGAGAGCTACGAAAAGGGCGGGGGATGAAGCTCGGTCACTTCACGCCTCGTCGGACACTCACGGCGGGTCCCAAGCAGCAAGCGCGATTTGCATCTTCCCATGAAGAGGCCCGGCCCCAGCAGAGGAGCCCCAGGGAGTACATGGCGGCCTCCTCCGCACACATCTCTGCAGATTGCACGCGTCCTGATGAGCCGATTCGGTCCAGTCCTGTGACTTTAGAGCCATCCCTTGATACCTCCCTACTGTGCATCCCCAACTCAACAGGACCCAGAGGAGTCCGTGGTAATGACAGGACCCGGGGCGATTCAGCAGCTGATCAAGCAGCTCATGAGCCCGGCTGGCGGGGCTCAGTGGTTGAGCGTCGACCCAGGGAGCAGGAGGTCACGGTTCGATTCCCCATCAGGGCACAGGACGGGTTGCAGGCTGGATCCCAGTAGGGGGCGTGCAGGAGGCAGCCGATCACTGATTTTTCTCTCTCATCATTGATGTTTCTATCCCTCTATCCGTCTTCCTTCCTCTCTTTCTAAAAACCAATAAAGGAGCCCCAGCCGGTTTGGCTCAGTGGATAGAACATCGGCCTAGGGACTGAAGGGTCCCAGGTTCGATTCCTGGTCAAGGGCACATGCCCAGGTTGCAGGTTCGATCCCCAGTACAGGGCGTGCAGGAGGCAGCCGATCCATGATTCTCATTGTTGATGTTTCTCTCTCTCTCTCTCCCTCTCCCTTCCTGACATCAATAAAAATATACTGGGGAAAAAAATCAATAAAGGAAAAAAATTTTTTTTAAAGTTCACAAGCCACAGCCCGGGAGAGTGGTTGGCATTCCGTGGTGAGTGCTGGCGCCCCAAAGTGCCGACACTAACGTGCATCGCCGTCTGTGCAGACCTAGAAACACAGCCCCGATTTACTGCTGACCCCCCCAATCATCCTTAGTGGGATGATCCTGCACATCTATAATAATGATATAAGCCTAATATGCTCATTAGACTGGACAGCCGAGCGACCTTCCGGACGACCATCCTAATGAAAATCGGGGCTGTGCGGGCCGAGCCCCTGGCACGAATCTCGTGCATCGGGCATCTGGTAGATAATAAAGTCAATGTTAGTCACAGGCGAGACCTTTGAAGTCCCCTGGGGAACTTCTCTCAGCGACACCTTTCACAGCCCTTCGCACCGAAGCAGGGCAGCCGGGCCCCAGTCAGCCACGTAGACCGTGCGTGATGGGCTGGGGCCGTGTCCACTGGGAAGAAATTTACTGCAGGTTGTGCATGTGTGTGTATTCACATGTGTGCGCACGTGCACGCGTGTGTGCCATGTGTGGGCGCATGTGCATATGCGTGAGAGAGGAAGAGAGAAACTTTCTCCCAGGCGGCCTGGGAAAGAGGGGAACGTGAGTCATCGCCGGGAAGGGCAGATGACAGGCCGGGGACCATTTCCGCGTCTGGCTCTGAGCCCGGCGGCCCTGGACAGTGGTGTCCAGCTGGCCCGGCGGCACCAGGGGGGGGAGAGGCACACGGACTCCGTGTCCACATGGCACAGACGTGGGACACACTGGTGGGGCTGAGCTCCAAGAGACATGCCCTTGGCAGGACCCTCCTCCTTCCCAGGAAAAGTCCCAGTGGGAGCTGATCTGGGGCAGGCGAGCGCCCCCAGGCAGGCCAAGCCCTAAGGCCCCCAGAGCTGTTTCTGAGCAGCCCCGGGACCACCCCACAGCCCGGACCATGGACCGGCTGCCTCCTGCACGCCCAGCACTGGGCCTGAGCCGCAACCCGGGCACCTGCCCTGACTGGGAATCGAACCCGGGACCCTTCGGTCCACAGGCCGACGACGCTCTATCCACGGAGCCCAGCCCCGACCGGTCCGTTTTCTGAGCCTGCAGCTGCCAACCCCCATTGAGAAAAGGGGGAACTGCGGCGTCCGGGGTGGCATTTCCCCAGTCGGCTGTGACTCAGCCGGGCAGAGCCCCAGTGGGCGGCGGCCCCTCTGACCCGCATGAGCTCATGGCGGCGAGGACCAGGAATGCGGGGCCAGTGGCTGCTGGGGCTCCCTGGCGGCACCGCCTGGGCCCAGGGAAAGGGCAGACGTGCGGCCCTTCCTCCCAGCTCTGCCAAGTTCAACCACGTTTTGAAGCAACAGGGGGCAGGGGTGGAACCCGTGGCGGGTGAATCATGCATTCCGGGGTTTGCCCATCAAGGAAGGAGCCGGAGTGGGCGGGAGCCCGAAGCAGCGCCCCCACCTGCTCCCCACCCCCACCCCGCACGTGGGATTTATTTCACGACTCAGGCAGGGGTTGCAAAGCTTCCCATTTCCAAAGCTACAGAGCCGGGGGTCCGAGAAAGCAGGCGTTTAGGCTGAAATGACAGCCACTGCCCTCTGGGGCCACACAGCTGGTTCTGGTAACTTATTCCAGAGAGAGAGAGAGAGAGAGAGAGAGAGAGAGAGAGAGAGAGAGTTGGTTGCCGGCCGTCTAAGCACAAATCCACCAGATGATAGGATTTCAGCTTTTCACAGTGATTCCTGAAGCTTTGGGGAAGGACCAAATAGAGGCCCACCTGCCTCCGCACACCGCCCGCCGGGCCCCCAGGAGCACCCAGCACGGGGCCTAAGGATGCTGGGAGTGGGGGGTACTCACCCACAGGAGCGCATGCGGGCCCAGAAGGGCAAGCGTGCACCAGGCCCTGGCTGAGTGGGTTCGTTCAGTGAACCCCACGCATGGGTCTTTGGGGTACGCGCCTCCACCTGAGAAAGGAAGGCGCTGGAGGAGGGGGTGGTCAATTGGGAGACGCCGAGCAGACAGCGATGGGTCAGGTGGGAGCAAGTCGCCGAGTAAATGGCTGCGCGAAGGGAGGAATCGATCACAAGCCACCGCCTGGGAAGGGGTTGGTCTCAAGCAGCTAACTTGGTCCAAGATCGAGGCCCGCATCAGGGCTCACGGCAACAGGGCCTCCAGGACAATTACGTGGGTTCCACGGGGGAGTCCACGCAGGACCGTGGATCCCGTGGGAGCGCAGCAGCTCCTGCCGCCCCAACGCCAGAGACGCTGCAGGTCACATGCGTGCGCAAAAGTGCGTCAAGCGTCGGAAATTTCTGGAAGGACTACATGATTCTGAAAGATCTCCACCATCAACGTCTGCTTCCCCAGAAGGCAGACAAGAAAACCCAGAATTCATTCTGGTAATTAACTACTAATGTTTATACACACCTTTTTTTTACAAGGTGCACTCACCTATGATCTCATTCTTAACCCTGGAACCAAAGTCGAATTAGTATCATCCGTTCGAGAGACCAACCCTGAAGACGCAGAAGTATATGCTGGGCTACATCGCCAACTGGTGGAGTGTTAATGATACAAGTATAGCTGATACGTGACTATAGGCTAACCTAATTCTCTACTAGAAAATGGTTCAAAATGTCCTGACCTATCCAAGGCGGATTAAATTATGTTTCATCTTTTAATGTTGAAATGTAACATTACTCACAATAGCCTAAAGGTCAAAGCCACGGAGGGGTCCGTCAGCAGATGCATGATAAACGGAGTGTAGTCTATTCATGCGATGGAATACGATGCAGCCTTGAAAAGGAAGGACATTCTGACACCTGCCACACCCTGGATGACCTCGTGAAGACTTAATTCGTGTGTTTTTTAAAAAAATATATGTTATTGATTTTTTACAGAGAGGAAGGGAGAAGGAGAGAGAGTTAGAAACATCGATGAGAGAGAAACATCGATTCAGCTGCCTCCTGCACACCTCCTACTGGGGAGGTGTCCGCAACCAAGGTACATGCCCTTGACCGGAATCGAACCTGGGGACCCGAGTCCACAGGCCGACGCTCTATCCACTGAGCCAAACGGGTTAGGCTGAAGACTTTATTCTTAAGTGAAATAAGCCAATCACAAGGGGACACATGTGCTATGGTTTCACCCCATGAGGTTCTGAGAATAGTCAAATTCATGGAGACAGAAAGTAGAATTGTGGTCTCCAGGGCCCGGGGGAAGGGGAAATGAGCAGGGACTGGTTAACGGGACAGAGTTTCAGTTTTACAAGGTGAAGAAGTTCTGCAGGTGGATGTGGTAATGATCACCCAACAAGGTGAAGGTCCTTCCTAACACTGAACTGTGTGTACACTTACAAATAGTACAGGTGGCCCTGGCAGTGTGGCTCAGGGGTTGAATGTTGACCTACAAACCAGGAGGTCACGGTTCGATTCCCGGTCAGGGCACAGGCCTGGGTTGCGGGCTCCATCCCCAGCGTGGGGCGTGCAGGAGGCAGCCGATCAGTGATTCTCTCTCATTATGGATGTTTCTCTCTCTCTCTCCCTCTCCCTTCCTCTCTGAAATCAATAAAAACATATTTAAAAAGAGTCTGCCGTGTAGTGTGACTGAGGTCTCTGTGACCCTGGTCTGAACTCTGAGATGTCCCATTAAGCCCTTTCTCTTACTGTCCGCCCCCTCCTCCCGGCAGTAGCTTCGGACAGAACTTGCTACGATCCTGACGTCCTCACGGCAGATGGCACAGGAAGAGGGGAATCACTGTTTGCTCCTAAACAGACCATCTAGGTAGACAGACCTGCGGGGATCGCTCATTCTGCAGCATCGACTCGCCCTCGGTGGCTGAAGGGAGAGGGAGGGGCCTTCGGGGGAATGAAGGCCGAGAGAAAATACGCGTCCAGGCTCAAGCCTCTTCGATCCTGTGATTGTACGTAATTCAGACAAACGGGTTCGGTCCTTGAGAGAAGAAATAAATGAAGGGAGATTCGACTTGGCCAGCAGCCCCCAGCCTGGTGCCCGCAGGCCGCTAAGGGTTACAGGGGGGGAGGGAGGAAGACGGAATTAATTACAGATTAAGAAAGACGTTGCCTGACGGATAGAAACGGCTTTCAGATACGATGAGGTTATGAAATGCAGAAGCATTAAAGAGGCCTTGGTGGGAAGGAAGGAGGGAGAGAGGGGGGAGGGGGGGAGGGAGGGAGGGAGGGAGGGAGGGAGGGGGGAGAGAGGGAAGGAGGGAAGGAGGGAGGGAAGGAGGGAGGAAAGGAGAGAGAGAGGGAAGGAGGGGGGAGGGAGGGAAGGAGAGAGAGAGGGAGGGAAGGAGGGAGGGAAGGAGAGAGAGAGAGAGGGAAGGAGGGAGGGAGGGGAGAAGGAGAGGAAAAAAGGAGAGAAGGGGCTGCTTGGGAGCCTCAGTACGAAGCAAGGCAACATTTCTCTCCACTCCCTCCTGCCTCCCTGGAATAAGATATGCATATTAACAAACATCATATTGAAATCACTTAAGCAAATGACTACGCCGCACTGATAAGGAGTTCTCTGGTCCTGATTATCACAGATGAGCACTTCTGCAACGCGTTCGGTGCCGTAATTAAAACCCCTTTAAAGGGGGGAATTGTCTATCGCGGCTCAAGCCTCAACCGGCAGGCCCCAGGGCGAGCACACTCCACACACCAGGCCGGTGTGCGGCCCTGGAAACTGAAAGCGCAGCCAGCGGCAGCTGGTGTGGCTCCGTGAGAAGAATGACTAAGGCAAATGCCTTCCCAGGACGCTGAGCAAAGGCTAGGCTCAGGCTGGGCCGTGCCAGCCACATTCCTGCACAAAAGCCACCCCCCACCCCCACCCCGCGAATGCAGGGGCTCCCACCAGGAGGACTTGTTGTATCTCAGAGCCTTGGGGTTGGGGTTACCGGGGTGGGGTGGGGGTGGGGGGGTAGGGGAGAGAGCAGTTCTTTTTATGTTATTTCATTGATTATAGACAGACAAGGAGACAAGTGGGGTGGGGCGAGGGGGAGGCATCCACGTGAGAGAGAAACATCGACTGGCTGCCTCCATCCCGTGCCCCGATCGGGGGATCGAGCCCCCCTGACCCGGGCACGTGCCCTGACCAGGAACGGAACCGTGACCTCCTGGTTCACAGGTCGACGCTCAGCACCGAGCCACACACAAGCACCGAGCCACGCACGGGCTGTTCGAGGACCTTTCAGTGAAAGTCCACGCCGGGCTGGCCTCGTGCGAAGGCGAGAAGATGTTTGTCCTTCCTGAGAAGGCAAGGCTCTGTGTTATCGCGCTTCCGGCTGGCTTCGGCCGCGGGGACGGACGCGATTTCGTGTTCAAACACGGGCTCCCGGGTCTAGTGTCAACACAGCTGCTGGGAAGGGGCAGGCCCCGCCCTCGGTCAGCAATGGCCACGCCTGCTGTGCGGGGCCACAGGGGACTTCCCGGAGCACAGGAGGGGACACCCACCCAGGGCCGGGCCGTGAGGGCGAGGACACGCGTGGCAGCTCCCCTCCATCCTGGAGTTCTGCACCTACTTCTTTCTTCTTCTCCTTTTCTCTCCCTCCCTCCCTCCCTCCCTCCCAGAAAAAGAAGTCACATCTGACCCTAGATTTTTTTGTTGCTGTTGTTGTTAATCCTCACGGGAGGATATTTTTCCCACTGAGTTTTAGAGAAAGTGGAAGGGAGGGCGGGGAGGGAGAGAGGGAAACAGCCAGATGAGAGAGACACATGCATGGGTTGCCGCCCGTATGTGCACCGACCAGGGCCGGGGAGGAGCCTGCAACCGAGGTCCCGTGCCCTTGACCAGAATCGAACCCGGGACCCTTCGGTCCTCGGGCCGACGCTCTATCCACTGAGCCACACCGGCCAGGGCTGGCCCTCAGGGTTTAAACTCCCGTTCTCGTTGAATCTGTGTCTGCACATCACACGCACGCTTTTTCTGATAAGCTGCCTCCCATCTCCTGAGAACCAGATGTAGGTTAGATGCCCATGGCCCGCCCTGGAGAAGGGGGAGGACATTTTTTCAGACGGTGGCATACGGAACACAGGATTTGAAAATAAGATCGGACACTGTCGCCCTCCCAGAATAAAGCCGACAAGAACCAGCAGAGGGATGGGCGACCCTGGGTACCTGAGGCAACCTTCCTGGGAAGTGCCCCGCTGTAGCTGCGGGGGACGGGGGGGGGGGGGGGAGGATGAGGCGGGGAGAAGGGGGTACGGCTCCCGTCTCAGGGGAGCCTGGCAGAGTCCGCCAGGGAGCCTGGTGCAGAAACCCTCAGGAACCCAGGTCGACCGCAATCTAATTAGGTCGGCGGAGTCTCGGGAAACCGTTCTGCTGAGCGATCACTACAGGAGGACGGGGAGAAAGAAACTCGGATGAATCAGCCGGGATCCGATTTCCAGGCGGCAGACACTCCCCAAGCTTTTGAACGCAGAGGCTTTGACAGCCGCTGTGAACCGGGCGACAGAGAGGGCACAAAAGAAACGCCAAGAAGTCGGGGGGCAGCCCCCCCCCGCGATTGAGGGACAGAGGGACAACGATGCCAAGTTACTGAACCCAACGAGCTCAATGGTTGCACACTGGGCTGTTGGAAAAACAAATCTCCACGGCGACCCTGGGGACAGGTATTGATTCTGTGCACAGAAATATGCCAGAGGGGTGGGGGCCGAGTCATCGAGCTTCCACGAGGGAGGAAGGGCGCCCCGGGACCCCGGGGCCGCTCGCCCGGCACCGCTGGGGCTCCTTGTGCACCTGCGCCCGCCCGCCCGCCCGGCAGCCCCTCGCACCCAGGCACGTGCTTGTCACCGATGGCCCGGCGCGCTGTGTACCAACAGCTCACGGCGCACGGTCCGGCAAACCCGTCTTCATTATTTTTTAGCTCTTTTCATCCTGCGGGTACATCTCTCTAGAGTCGTAGAATCACATTCTATATCTCTATCTATAGATGTAGATATACGTCTACCTTTATATAGATATACGAATATATATACATCTACTAGTACATATCTACGTATCTATATGTCTGTATGTCTATAGATATATCAATGTATACATTTGAGAGTGGAAGGGAGGGGGAGAGACAGAAAGAGAGAGAGAAACATCGTGGTGAGAGAGACACATCGACTGGCTGCCTCCCGCACGTGCCCCGACCACGAGGAGAAGAAGGAGAAGGGCAGGGCAGCCGTCGGAGGCCACTGTGGCCCCGGAATGTCCTTCTCCTGCAGTCCTCCTCACGCAGCCACAGCACATCCCTCCGCCCCGCTACCCTCCACGCGTGACATTCCGTCACCTGCGTGCTCATCCACCGAGGCAGCTCCGAGAGCAGGGAGAGCGGGCGTGCCCGGACAGGCCAGGCCTCCGCGGGGACCACGCCTGCACATGGGCCGGCAGGGGCCGTGCCAGACGCCCGCCCGGGACCTGCCCCGGCAGCGAGCAAGCTCGCCGGGCACTTGCCCAGCGCAACACATACCTTCCCGTCTGGGATGGATGAGGCGTGTGCTGACCTCCGCAAAGCCAGGGTGCAGTGCTAATGACATGCCCTGCACACCCTCTTCCGCCAGGACGGAGGGAAGGTGTGTGCGCGCCCATGTGCACTCGTGTATGTGTCTGCAGTTGCAGACAAGAAATGATATTCCCGCCTTAGCCAGTTTGGCTCACTGGTTAGAGCGTCGGCCTGCAGACTGAAGGGTCCCGGGTTCGATTCTGGTCAAGGGCATGTACCTGGGTTGCGGGCACATCCCCAGTAGGAGGTGTGCAGGAGGCAGCTGATCGATGCTTCTCACTCATCGATGTTTCTAACTCTCTATTCCTCTCCCTTCCTCTCTGTAAAAAAATCAATAAAATAAAATAAAATAAAAAAGAAATGATATTCCAGCCCAGCTGGCGTGGCTCAGGGGTTGAGCATCGACCTGCAAACCAGGAGGTCACAGTTCGATTCCGGTCGGGGCACAGGCACCTGTGGGCGAGGGGAGTGGGCACAGGTGCAGCAGACACCACGTGACCTCTCCCTGACCCCATCCCCACCATCTCCATCATCTCCCGACTCCCAGCCCTCCCTCTACAGGAGGCCCTGAGGCCCACGAAGAGGGGTGCCCCAGGCCTGAGGTCCCAGCCAGGCCCGCAGAGCTGTCATAACCCGTCATCCGGGCGTTTACACGGCTTCTTTCTCCTGAAATCACCGCGCAGCCCGTCCACCCATCGGCAGCCGAGGGCCGCGTGCTCTCAATTAGAGGCACCGGAGACACCGCATGAACTCCGTGCCGATTGGCAGCAGCCGCCACAATCCCGAACTGTCCCCCAGGTGTCACTCACTCACAGCTTCGAAAGCCAGAAGCCGAACTAACGAAACTCAGAGAAGGTTTACGGATGACAACCTGGCGGGAAAGTTTTCAGAAAACATATCCAGGTACAGTGGGGCCTTGACTTACGAGTTTAATTCGCTCCGAGACCGAGCTCGTTAAGGAGCTCGTTAACTCAAATTACTCTATTAACTCAATGCAAAAAATCGGCGGAGAGACAGCTGGTATCTCAACAAACTCGTTAGTCGGGACACTCGTAAGTCAAGGCCCCACTGTAACAGCCGCTCAAGATGTTGAAAAGCCAATTGCGGTTAAAAAAAAAACGACCTAGTTACACAGTTAACGACCACACCCGGATCAATGTTTACGGCATGAAAATGGCTAATTATTTTGTATCTACAAGCTGGTAAGAGATTCATTTTGTATATTATAAAAAATAAACAAATACCCACACCCCGGTGTAATTTTCAGACACGTTAAAAGAGATAAGGGGGTGACCCTGGAAAATAACCGGGTGGTGCCACACGCTGGGGAGGGGCTCTGACCCCCGCTTCCTGCCCGCTCCCCCCTCCCCTTCCAGCAGGACCTGGGTCACCAGGAGCCCACACCGCTGCCCCGGGCCCCTCCCCAGCTCGCCGCCCTCCCCAGCGCGGCGAGAGCCCCTCCTGACCTCACACGCCTTCCTTCCCAGACGCAGGTCCCAGCGGGCGAGGGGCTTCCTGGGAAGCAGGCAGCCCGGCCTCCATCCGGCGGGGGCGCCAGAACCTCCCAGAACCTCCCGCTCACCCGCAAGAGCGCCCATCCACACCAGCTGTGGGCACTGACGTGTGTGCCTGGCCCCACTCGGATTTCGTCTTCAACGAACATCCCGCTGAGAGGTAAATGGGGAAACTGCTCTAGGTCTACCAGCGGTTCTCAACCTGTGGGTCGCGACCCCTTTGGCGGTCCAATGACGCTTTCCCAGGGGTCGCCTAAGACCATCCTGCAGATCAGATGTTTACATGACGATTCGTCACAGTAGCAACATAACAGTGATGCAGTAGCCACGGAAATAATGTTAGGGTTGGGTCACCACATGAGGAACTGTATTTAAAGGGCCAGAAGGTTGAGAACCACTGGGCTAGCGCCTTCTCATCCTGAAAACGAGACTCAGCTCACATCTTCCGACGTAAATGTTTAGTGACTCACATTATTCCCTTTTTATACGTGTAAGTATTTTCATTGATTTCAGAGAGGAAGGGAGCGGGAGAGAGAAACATCCATGATGAGAGAGAATCACGGATCGGCTGCCTCCTGCACGCCCCACACTGGGGGTCGAGCCCAAAACCCGGGCCTGTGCCCCAACCGGGAATCGAACCGTGACCTCCTGGCTCCTAGGTCGACGCTCAACCACTGAGCCACACGGGCCGGGCCACCCATGTTACTCCTTGCTGCCGGCCTGGGTGCAGCCTGTGAGCCACCCAAGTACAGACGGAGGACGAACCTCCGCAGGCCATGGGCAGGGGTGCCCCTCCTGCTGCCCCGCCCGCCCCCCTCAGCCTGTTGAGGAGGCCTGGATGGCCACACTGTGCCCTCCTGCTGCCCAGCCTCAGGCCTGGAGCTCAGACGACCCAAGAACCCAGACGAGGCCCCTCCCGGCCCCCCATCGGCCGCGGGCGATAATGAAGGCCCAGCCCCCGTAATCAGCACCTTCTAGGCCTGAAGCTGCCTCTCAGCGTCGACAACGGAGAAACCTGCCATTTGTAACTTGCTGATGACGCAGGGACCACGGCTCCAAAGCCAGCTGAGGACGGGTGGGGGGTGGGGGGGCGTATCCATCCAGCCCCCGTTTCACGCCCGGGGGACCTGTGGGTGTGTTAACAGCATTGGGGGCTGTGGGACACTGTGGCTACGGGAGCGTCTGACCGATCTCCCAGGCACATGGAAATAAAGACAGATCAGCCCTGGCCTGTGTGGCTCAGCGGACAGCGCGTCGGCCTGCGGACTGAAGGGTCCCAGCTTCGATTCGGGTCAAGGGCGCCTACCTCGGTTGCAGGCTCGATCCCGGGTCCTGGTCTGGGCTCATGCGGGCGGCAACCAATCCATGTCTCTCTCTCACATCGATGTTTCTGTCTCTCCCCCTCCCTTCCACTCTCTCTAGAAAATCAGTGGAAAGATATCCACAGGTGAGGATTAACAGACAAACAAAAGATAGACCGGCAATGGCTCGACAGTGTTTCAGGTATCTCAGCGACAGGGCTGGCAGGAATCTGACCTGTAGTGGCATTTGTGGGAAACAGCAGGAAGTAGCAGGAACTGTATCTTACAGAAAACAGGCGGTATTGTTGGTGGTAACGAGAACGGTACCAGGTGTCTGACCCGTGGGGTCAGATTGGACCTGGGTTCAGCAACCTCGGTCCTTTGGTTCTGGCGAGGGAAGAATTCAGAGCCAAGACTCCAACTATAAGAAGACATCCTATATAACCCTATATAATAAAAGGCTACTATGCAAATTGTCCCCCCTCAACTGGGTGTTCAACCAGGGGGCAGGGCCAGCCAAATGCCCGCAGCCCCTCCCCCTGGCTGGCCCCTCCCCCAATTGGCCCCCCACCTCTATCAGGGATGGACTGTCCAGTCAACCTCCTGCAGCCCCTCCCCGACATTGGCCCTGATCGGGGCAGGCCAGCCAGACCCCACCGGTGTACGAATTTGTGAACCAGGCCTCTAGTTTATTTATAAAATCACAGAGGTAGCCCTGGCCAGTTTGGCTCAGTGGATAGAGCACCAACCTGTGGACTGAAGGGTCCTGGGTTCGAATCCAGCCAGGAGCACATGCCGGGGTTGCAGGCTTAATCCCCAGTGGGGAGCATGCAGGAGGCAGCCAATCCATGATTCTCTCTCATCATTGATGTTTCTATCTCTCTCTCCCCCTCCCTTCCTCTCTGAAATTAATACAAAATATATATCTTTTAAAAATCAGAGAGGTGGAAGAAGTAACTTGTCGAAGGAATGGGCTTAGGAAACAAGTTTAGAGGCAAAGGAAGGGCCCTTGGAGCTTAGAAGTTAGGTCAAGGCGGCCTGCCTGGGAGGAGAGGGAGGGAGAGGCTCAGGCGTGCAACGGGGAGGGGCAGTGCGGAGGGGGAGGGTGCTGGGTCCTCCTCCTAAGGGTTTAGGGTGGAGATTTTAGGGGAGGTCCCAGCGGAAGATCTCAGCAGCTTTCCAGGGGGGTCCTTTCAGGATCTGGGTCTGCACTGGCACCTCAGCTCTGCAGAGGTTGCTCTCGGCCGTATGGGGAGCACCAAGGCTCTGTGAACTGGAGTATCTGTGACCTGGAGGCTCATCCGTGGCCAGGAGTATCTGTGACCTGGAGTATCTGTGATCTGGAGTATCCGTGACCTGGAGTATCCGTGGGAAATGACACGGACATGAGACCTCACTGCTGCAGCCGCATCCGGGAGGTCTGGGAGGCGGAGCGTGGGAAATGGCACCTCTCCCTGGTTCTCGGGTGTCGGCCTCCAGCCGCCCTGCGCGGGAGCTGCTGGCATTTACGAGGGTCATTAGACGCTTTATGGGACGCTTTATGGGGTTAGGGACCATGTCGCCAGCAGGCTGCTGGACCGAACAGCTGGAACGTTACACAGAGGCCGGCCGAGGAAGGTGACTTGAAAGACCCGCAGACGCCAGAGCAGCCGCTGAGGTTGGGTCTGGGCTCCGGGGGCGCCCAGGGAGCGAGCTCCTGGCGTCCTGAAAGGATGCCGCTCTGGACAGCAAACGCACACGCCTCAAATGAAGGGTCTGTCTCAGCTGCGCTGCCCTGAGAGAGCGTGGCCCTGAGAGCGTGGCCCTGAGAGCGTGGGGAGATGCCGTAACTGAAGCTCTCGGTCATCGGGGCTCGGGAAGTGGGGTAACTCTGTGTCGAGGGCTTGGCGTGGCTGCCCTGGGTGAGGAGCCGGCCTGGGACGCCCGCGGTCCCATCGCCTTGGTCTTTCCTGCCTCCAGGGCTTTCCCGGTGACCTTGATTTTGAGCGTTAGCTCTGTGACCTGCAAAAGGCTGACCCCCTTTTCTCTCTTTCCACTTCCCACTCTCCTCCCTCCCCAGTCAGCTCACCCGCTCGTCTTACTTCCTGTTACTAATGATCACGGATTTCCTTGTGTCTGGAATCTACCTTATTTTGAGAGCGAGAGGAAGGGAGAGTTTGCTCCCTGCCGGGACAGGTCCTGGGCAGGCATCTGCAAGGGGAGGTCCCGGTCTGCAGGGGGAGGCCCCGGTCTGCAAGGGGAGGTCCCGGTCTGTTGGTGGGAGACTTCAGTCTGCGGTGGGAGGTGGGGTGGGGGTGGGGGAGCGTGGGTGCCCTGCGTACGCAGATGAATACACACCACACCCAGGACCCCATATGGACAAGGAGACAAGATCCAAGATTCCCATGTGATGGGGGGGGCTCCGCCCCTGACAAGCCAAAGGCAACCGCCTCGGGGAGAGAAAACCGGCTTCTGCGTTTGGCAAAGGAAACCGAGGCACGTGGCGATCACCAGGAGGCGGGCACACTGCCACGAGGGGCCGCGGTCCGAGAGGAGAAAAAGACGGCACAGGAAGTGCCAGGTCCCTCCACACCCGGGCCCCTCCTGCAGGGCAGGCCCGCGGCCAAAGGTCGGACTCCTCGCCCCGGCGGAGAGAGCAAGGCCAAGTTCCACTCCGAGGGCAGGAGAGTCGCCAGAGCGCGAGGACCAACATCCAGGATGATTCTCGCTGGAACCTGCCCAGGAGGGCTTGCTGGCGGCCGTGCCAAGAGGTCCCCCCCAGGAAACCACTCAAGGAGGCAGCCTGGAGCCAAGGATCCAGGGTCTCAGAGGCCGCCTGGTGGCAGGTTCCAACCCTTTTATATTGTTGATCCTCCCCAAGGGTATTTTCCCACTGATTTTTAGAGAGAGGGGAAGAGACAGAGAGAGTGAAGCATTGATGTGAGACAGACCCATCGATGGGTTGCCTCCCGCATGCACCCCAACCAGGGCCGGGGATCGAGCCTGCCACCGAGGTACGTGCCCTTGACTGCAGGGCCCTGGGGGGTGCAGAGGGAGCAGCATGTGTGGAACCACATCTCTGCTTTCCTCTCAGTGGCTCTAGCCGGACAGCTGCCGGCGGGAACGTCGCAGCATCCCCCTTCCAACACACCTTCTGAACAGGCAGGAGCCCGGGAGACGAACGGGCCGGGTCCGGCTGGCTTCTCACCGGGAATCCTGCCGGGCCAGCTGTTTCCCGGGAATACTCGTCTCCTATCCCGGGACCTCAGCCAGAACCTGGAGTCAGCTCCCCTGCCCGCGTCCCTGCCCCAGCCAACTGCCCCTGGCTTTGCTAGAAGGTAGGCCCCACAGCTTTGAAATCGATGCCTCTCAGACCGACTTCCTTCTCCCCAGAGATCTGAGGCAGCCTGGCCGGCGTGGCTCAGTGGTTGAGCATCAATCTAGGAACCGGGAGATGGCGGTTTGATTCCCGGGCAGGGCACAGGCCCGGGTTGCAGGCTCCATCCCCAGTGTGGGGCATGCAGGAGGCAGCCGATCCGTGATTCTCTCTCATCATGGATGTTTCCATCTCTCTCCCCCTCTACTTTCCTCTCTGAAATCAAAAACATATTTATACGTATTTTTTTAATTTACAAACAAAACCCCCCCTCCACAAAGTCTTCCCTTGCTCCTGCCCTCCCTCCCTCCACCTCAAACTGTCACCACAAATGGAATTTCTTTCAACCCCACACGGATTAGAGGTGGCGGGGTGGGGTACGGAGCCCCCCTGGGCACCCACCCACAGGCACGCTCAGACCTGCTGACGTCCGTTACAGCGCATGCCAGTCTCGTGCTCAGCCTCAGGCCAGGCTCACTTGAGCGCTGATAGCATCTCCGTCCGGCCGGGAGGGGCCAGGCTGCAGGGACAGGGGGTGGGCCCAGCGCCTGGACGGGGAGCAGGCGGGGACCTCCACCAGGGGACCCTCCACAGCCACACCGACTGTGCATGCCACCACCACAGAGAGGGGTGACCTCAGCCCGCTCTCCTGCTGGAACCCCGCTGGGACACCACGGCGGGCACGGGCACGGCGTCCGGACCACATCCCACCAGAGGGACCGGCCACGTCTAGGAGGAATGGGTGAGGGAGGGGAAGGAAAAAGAAACACTCCAACCATTTCCCAGAAACCGGGAAGCCGCACACGGTTCCTGTCCACTACGCTTTCAAAGGAATATTTAGGCTTTTCCACCCCCCCACCCCCCGGCCATCCCTCCTACCATTCATTCGGCACCTGTGACAGGCCAGGACCGGCTCATGGCACTTCGTGCTCTGCCACCAGGTACCGACGACGATCCTCTCTGGGAAGATGAGGAGGCTGAGGCTGGCAGGGGCTCAGGAAGTTAGCAAAGGCCCCTGAGCGGGAAGGAGGAGACCATCGCGCTCCCGTGAGGCCCGTACACAGGTCTGTGCGCTCCCCTTCGCTGAACGCCCACCGCCCAGTTCCAAATCGTGACTGCTTCCCGAAGGCCGACCGAGTGACACCCCGAAGAGCCGGCCTGGCATTCGAAGCGCTCTACACTTCAGTCCCAAACTCCTTCTCCAAGTTACACCCCAATGTTCTCCCACACAAGGACCTGCTCCAGCCAAGTGAGGCCCCTCCCCAGTCCAAAAAGGGGGCCCTCCGCCGGCTGGTGTGGCTCAGTGGATAGAGCGTCGGCCTGTGGATGGAAGGGTCCCATGTTCGATTCCGGTCAAGAGCACATGCCCGAGCTGCACGCTTGATCCCCAGTGGGGGGCGTGCAGGAGGCAGCCAATCCATGATTCTCTCTCATGATGGACCGGCAGAAACATCATTGATGTTTCTCTCTCTCGCTCGCTCTCCCTCTCCCTTCCTCTCTGAAATCAATAAAAATATATTTTTTACAAAAAGAGGGCTCTTGACTCCCCAATGCCTCCTACAAGGTCTTGCCCAAAATCCTCCACCTGGGACCCCAGGGGAAGGGCTGTCACACCTGCTCCCGCTGTGGCTTTCCCTCCCTCCCACGTCCTTGGGGGTCACAGACCAGGGGTCCTAGGCCTGACACCCTCTTTCCTCACCGGCTAGCAAACCCCCTTCCGCCCTAAGCAGCCAGGCTTTCCCCCGGGGCAGGTTCACTTCCCCCGAAATCCCTTCCTCTCGGCTGCCTGCCTGCCTGCGGCTCCATCCACGGCCAACGCGCCAAAGCCCAGGGGAACGTCACGTGATTAAAACGTGAAAGTGTTTCAGATGCTCGGAGGAAAGGCACCCTTGACGTGCAAATCACCAATTTACAGGGAAGAAGCAAACTGGGCACGGGGCGTGGCATCTAGTCCTCTGCCCCCCCGGGGGGGGGGGGGAGGGGGGGGAAGAGAAGAAATGTGTCCACTTTCACCCGAAACACTGTAGCTGGGATTGAAATTCCGCCGGTTAAACTGACACACATATGCACACGCTGCAGTGCTGTGTTAAACGACGTGATGCACACACACGGACGGACTGCACACACCCTGGACCTCAGCGTGGAGGCCTGGGCAGTGCAGCAAAGCCCGGCTTGGCGTTCACACACCGGTTCCTGTTTAGTTTATGAAACCTGCCCTCTGAGGGGAGCTGGCTTCCTGGGTTTCGCTACATGAAGTACAGTCCTGGGGTGAGTTATTTCACAGGCAGGACACGGTTGATGCTGAAGCAGCAGAAATGCTAGGCAGACAATCCCCCCACAAAGCCTAACACTGCAGCCTGGAGCCCTGTTAAAAAACGTCAGGGCAGCCCGGCCGGTGTGGCTCAGTGGTTGAGCGCTGACCTATGAACCAGGAGGTGACGGTTCGATTCCCGGTCAGGGCACGTGCCCGGGTTGCGGGCTCGATTCCCAGTGTGGGGTGTGCAGGAGGCAGCCGATCCATGGTTCTCTCTCATAATTGATGTCTGTCTGTCTGTCTGTCTCTCTCTCTCTCCCTTCCTCTCTGAAATCAATAAAAATACATATTTTTAAAAAAATCAGGGCGCAGAGAAATCCGCTCAATATGGAATGAGAGCCTTGACTCGAATCGCAGGAAAGAAGAGAAGAAATACAAGCCCACTTACACCCCAAACACTGCGGCTCGGATTTAAATCCTGCCTGTGCGTGTACGCCACGCTCTCTCTTCACGCCCGTACTTTCCAAGCTAAAAATATGACGTACGTCCTCGTATCGTGAAGATGAACTAAATCCGAAGAGACTTGCTCGTCTCTAAATCCATGGAAACAATCCAGAAGGCAGGAAGCCGGCCCAGTTCCATACTCTCGGTTATTAAGTTCAGGGCGGCGGGGTTCTATGAAGTCCAGAAGCCCCGGGGCTCCCACTCTCACAGCGGCGTCCCCACCCTACGTTCACGAGTCTTCCTGCTGCCACTTGAAAAGCTACTACAGCCTCTGCACACCCCGTCCTCAACCTGCCCATCGCCGGCCCATTCCAGGGCCAGGATTAAACTTTACGGCTGGCTGACAGGAAGAACAGAACCCCCGATCACCAATGCAGGTGCCAGTACAGCCGACCATTTCACACGCGTTTTTTCTGCATGCTCTTTGTACCTTCCGACTGCCCGTCCATCAGAAGTTCTTGGGATTATTTTTAAACTAAGGATCCTTTTTTTCTTAGAGATAGTTGGAAGGAAGGGAGGGGGAGAGCCAGAGAGAGAGAGAAACATCCATGGGAGAGAGACCCACTCACTGGCTGCCTCCTGCACACGCCCCGACCGGGGCCGGGAATGGAGCTTGCAACCGAGGTACGTGTGCCCTTGACCGGAATCGAACCTGGGACCCTTCAGTCTGCAGGCTGAGGCTCTATCCATTGAGCCACACCAGCTAGGGCTCTTGGATTTATTTATTTATTTATTTTTTAACTCAGGATCACTCTTCAGAGATCAACCCAGTCCACCAGCAGAAGCCCACCCCTTACCAGGGGGTCCGGCCTCTGCAAATGCCAACGTCACACGGCAGCCCTTTCGAATCACATGTGCTCACGATCGAGGCAGAGGAAAGAGAGGTACCCGGCGGGCTTATGTGTCTGGTTTTCTCTTGTCTGGAAGGCAGACCGCCCGCCAGGTGCCACCAGCACGAGAGGCACAGATACCGGGGACACAGGTTTACAATCACCCCAGTGGAACGTGCCCATGGTGTTCACTCTGACAGCAGCTGCACGCTTCTCCTGGGCTCCCCGGCCCTTTACCGCCCAGGAATAGTGGGGATTCCGTGTACACACACAACCGGAGAATGAGAGAGAGAGAGAGAGAGAGAGAGAGAGAGAGAGAGAGAGAGAGAGAGCGCACAACAGGGCTAAGGGTACACACACTATTGGCTCAGAACCAAGCCAGGCCAATTCCGCACATGGAAAAACGATGTTCATCGCTGCCTCGTTAGAGAAAGCAAACCCAGGAAATTTACCAAGAATCAAAGAAGGCACCTACCTCCATGTAATACCGGAAGGAAAGAAGGGAGGGAGGGAGGGAGGGAGAGAGGGAGGGAGGGAGGGAGGGAGGAAGGAAGGAAGGAAGGAAGGAAGGAAGGAAGGAAGGAAGGAAGGAAAGATGGAATAAAGAGAGAGAAGAAACAAACCTCTGACGCAGCCAACTCAGCGCTGACATTTACAGGTTAGACTTTAAGGCTGAAGTCGGTTCGTCTACAGTTATGCGCGCTCCGCTGGTTCCTGTGCACCATCCCCTGGTTCCAGCCCAACCCGCGGTCCACCTCCATTCACTCAGAATTTCCAGGGTTTGCGGCGACACTACACGTCACGGGAGTGGGGGCTGCAGCATTTCGGAAAAGATAACGCTGCTTTCAAACCCATCAACCACCAACCGGCACTGACCGCCGGCACCATGTGCACAAGCGCCCAGGCCCCTCCTGGCCCAGCGGGCGCGCGGCCCCAGAACCGCGCCGTCCGGGCTTCTCTGGGGCTCAGTGTCCCCCCCAAACGCCCGGCTGTCTGGAGCGCCGTCCACGGTCCCCACGGCCCCCTCACTCGGCCCTCGGGGCCTGTGCAAACCACAGGGGCCATCCCCGCGTCACCGGGCTGTGGGGGTGGCGCACGGCGCGAGGGGGGCCGGGCCAGCCGGGCGCAGGGTAACGCGGGGGCCGGGAGGGGAAGGTCGGGACATGGCCGTGGCCGGCCTCGCTCAGGGGGAGTCCGTTTTCTCCGCCCCCGGGGCTGGCTGCGTCCCCCGCCCCCGGAGGAACCGGCTGGGAGAGGGGCAGAGTCCAGACGTGCGCCCCCCTCCCCACGCGGGGCGCCGCGGGGAAGGGGGAGGATCCGCAGCGCTGGTACCAAAGGGCTGGAAAGAAACTTGGACTCCTCTCTCCGACTGAACACGACACGCTCGCTGGAGAGGCGGCCGCCTCCTCCCCGCCTCCCCACCCCCTTTTGTGCCTCCCAACACCCGCACCCCCAAACTTCCCCGCGCCGGCGATGGGGCTTCGGCGGCGGGGCGGGACGCCACTGAAATTGTGTGCAGCGGAGGGGGCGTCTACGAAGGGGGTGGGGGCGCCTAGGAGCGGGGGGTGGGGGGCGACGAGAAACGCGCCCGCGGCCCCGGGCCAGCGGGGCAGCGCCGGGTGGCCTCTTCCGAGCCCGGCGAGCGCGGAGGGGCCGATGCGCCCGCCGCCCCCGCTGCCCCGGGGACTCGGGGAGGCCCGAGGCGGGGGGCCCCGAGCCCAGATCCGGACGGAGAGGAGCGGGAGGAGCGGGGTGCCCCCCGCTCGGTGCCCGGCGGCCACGTCAGAGCCGGGGCGCGGGCTGCCTCGAGGGCGGGAGGGTCGGGCGCGGGGGTGGCGGGGATCGCGGCGCGGGGGCCGGGCCGCGGCGGGCGCCCACTCACCTTCCTGCCGGCGCCGCCCGCGCCCGCGGCCAGCGCGGTGCCGCCCCCGGAGTACATGTAGTAGGCGATGCCCAGCACCCACAGCAGCGCGAAGCACAGCAGCACCCGCGAGCGCCGCCGCATCCTCGCCTCTCGGCCGCCGGCCGCGGGCCGTGCTCGCCTGTGCAGCCTGGGCCGGCGGGCGGGAGGCGGCGGGCGGGCGGCGGCGCGGGCGCGGGCGGGGGGAGAGGAAGGGGCGGGCGCAGCGCGTCTCCTCCCCGCCCCCCAGGCGCGCGCTCCCGGTTCGGGCGGCGGCGGCGGCGGCGCGCGAGCAGGAAGCGGCGGCCGCGGAGGCACTCGGAGGGGGCGGGGTCAGGGAGCAAAGGGCGACCAATCGGCGGGCGGCGGCGGCGGCCCGGGGCGGGGGGAGGCGGGAGGAGGCGGGAGGAACCGGCTCCAGGCCCCGCACGCCGGCCGCCCGCCCCCTCCGCGCGCCCCCCGCCCCCGGTGAGTGACAGGTGGCTGCCTGGACCCCGGCGGGGAGCGCGCACCCGGGCGCACGTGCACAGGCCCGGGGACACCTGGTCCCTGCGGCCTGGCGCTGCTCTGCGGACGTTGTCACCCCCAGTCCCTTTTTTTCTTCTTTTTTTTTCCTGTTCCTTTTTATTGATCTCAGAGAGGAAGGGAGAGGGAGAGAGAGATAGAAACATCCATGATGAGCTATGGATCGGCTGCCTCCTGCACGCCCCGCACTGGGGATCGAGCCCGCAACCCGGGCATGTGCCCTGACCGGGAGTCACCACCACCTCCTGGTCCACGCTCAGCCACTGAGCCGCGGACACCGTCTCAGGCCCTTACCAGGCTCGCGGGGGCCCACCGACCTGAGTCTTTTGCCACAACCCCCTCCTGCACCCGACTTGGCTGCTACTGGTTGCAGTTTTCTTACTGATCTTGCAGCAAAAATGTCCCTGATCCCCAGGGGTCCGTTTTATTTATTGACTTGGGCCCGAGGTGAGGGCCTGGAGGTGAGCCATCTCCAAGGGAGCCTTTTCCAGGAGCGAACCCAGCGCTTCAGCGCAGGATTGTTGCATTCCGGGTTGTTGCCTGTGTGTGTGAAACATTTAGTAAACATGAAATGAGAAGAAGGGAAACAATATATCCCCGCGTCTTTAAATCTTTTCCATCGGCTGCTTTCTTAAAAGAAGAAGCAAGCGTTTGCACACGCAACATCTATAAAGATGCAAGAAGACAGATCCGGTCTCCTAACAGGATCTATATAACCTTGATGATCGCCCTTCTCGGCGCAGTTTCCAGCGGCTCCTAGACACGAAATAAATGTTACTTTGCACTTGATATTTAAAAAGTGATTTGGGAGCTCCCCTCTCCCCGCTGTAGAGAATAATGACAGCTGCCTGCACCTGCGCCTGCTGCATCCTCAACAAAACACAGGCACCAGCGAACAGGCCTTCCGCGCTCACTACTCCGAGAGCGAATGCCGGGAACTGAACTCCAAATTCCTTGTTAAGTAGAAGGAAGAAAAGACATCAAATTCCAACAGAGCTCCCCCCACACCCACCCCATCCCACCCTCCTCCACGGTTGCCAAGGGCTTAAGTGGAGCCCGGGCTTAAATCCCTCTATAAAGGGGAAGTCCGACGCCAAGAGCTAAAAACTGAACGCAGTATTTGACTTAAGAAAGAGAAGAGGTTTGAAAGATGGAGGGGCAGGAGGTGGCAGCCTTGAGGAAGCCTGGCGCCTGGAAAAGTCAGAGAAATCGAGAAAGGGCCATGCCCGTCGGAGGGCCTGGCAGTGAAGGGAGAGAAGGAAGGAGGAAGGAAAACTTACAGGTCCCGCGGAAATGAAAGACGGTGACTCCCAGGCACTGTTAGCTATGAAAAACTGCACCTCCCCACGCGGCTAGAACACGCTTGAACCTCGAACCCGGTGTCGGAATGCCGAGCAACAAAAACATCACATCCGTGGCACACAAAGCTATTGTAACAAGGAAACAGAAAATTCACCACGTTTCTTTTTTATAATAAAAGGAGGGTGTGTGTGTGTGTTTTTAAAGACCAAGGACATTTTAAATATATTTGCATTGATTTCAGAGAGAGAGGGAGCGGGAAAGAGAGAGAGAGAAACACCAATGATGAGAGAGAACCATTGATTGGCTGCCTCCTGCACGCCCCCTACTGGGGATCGAACCCACAACCCGGGCATGTGCCCTTGAGCAGAATCAAACCAGGGACTGTTCAGCCTGCAGGCCAACGCTCTATCCTCTGAGTCAAACAGGCTAGGGCTAAAAAATATATACATATATTTTTAAATATACGGATATTAACTAAACCTATTGTGGTAATCATTTCACAATATATGTTAGTCAAGGCATTATGCTGTACACTTTAAACTTACATAGAGCTGTATGTCAGTTACATCTTGATAAAACTGAAAAAAGCTATCATCCCATAAAATAATCCAGAAATAAGAGAAAATTTAAGTTACGTATTTAATGTACCTTCCACACACATTGGGAAATTGGTCTGGAATAACCTTAGTACTATGACTTAGTTAAACTACTAGATTTTCTTTTTTTGGGAAAAAATATTTTTATTGATTTGAGAGAGAGAAGAAGACGAAGAAGAAGAAGAAGAAGAAGAAGAAGAAGAAGAAGAAGAAAAAGAGAGAGAGAGACAGAGAGAGAGAGAAACATTGATCGGTTGCCCTGACTGGGGATCCAACCACAACCGAGGCATGTGCCCTGACCGGGAATCGAACCTGAAACCTATTGGTGTACGGGATGATGCTCCAATCAGCTGAGCCGCCCCGCCAGGGCCTGGATGTCATGTTTTCGGGACAGGACCCTCAGGGCTTTGTCTCGACTACACAGCACAGCACCAACAGCCACACACACTTGCAGCGTGAGTAGAGCGTAGGCATCGCTGCCCAGCCGGGGAGCTGTCCTGGTTACTGGCCTCAGAGGTGTCCGGAGCCCTGCCCAGTGTGACGATACATTGGATCTCTGTACAACCAAACCTTTCTGCTCATCTAATTGTCCAATTTTCCTTTTCCCACAATCGTTTAATGGCGGTAAAAATACCCCATTAAGAGAAAGAAGAAAAACACAATTATAACGGCTTAAATAGGATCAAAATATTTCACCCTGGGATTGAATCATCAGAACTCTTCCCCCCTCATTCCTCCTCCCTAAATAATGGAAGCACATTCATAGAGCTGCTATGGTAATAAGAAGATATTAAAGCCCTGGCCGGTTTGGCTCAGTGGATAGAGTGTCGGCCTACGGACTGAAGGGTCCCAGGTTTGATTCCGGTCAAGGGCACATGCCCAGGTTGCAGGCTTGATCCCCAGTACGGGGCATGCAGGAGGCAGCCGATCCATGAATCTCTCTCATCATTGATGATTCCATCTCTGTCTCCCTCTCCCTCTCTCTTCCTCTCTGAAATCAATAAAAAAAATATATTTTTTTAAAAAGAAGATATTAAAGAGTGCAGGCTGGCTTTAATGGGAGGGGACACAGTGAAGTATGACGGTTCCGTCCACAGTGAGTCGCCACGGGCCCTTCTGGGTGCCATAGCTCAAAACTCACGAGGTGGGTACCACTCTGCTCACCTTGAAGGACGCCCTGAGGCCTGGAGAGTTCAGGCTCAAAGTTACCTAAAAGCATCCATGTGGGAGGGACCTGGAGGGCATCATGCTGAGGGAGACAAGCCAGTCAGAGAAAGACACGCATCCCATGATCGCACGCACATGTGGCATCTAATGAACAAGATAAGCAGGTGGACGAAAATAGACCCAGAGACAGGGAAGCATGAACAGACTGTGTCACCTCAGAGGGAAGGCGGGGGAGGTTGGGCGGGGGGCGGGCAGGAGGGGGTCCATGGGATGGAAAAGGGGACGTCTGTCATACTTTCAACAATAACGATTAAATAAATAAAAAGCAATGTTGAATAAAATAAGATAAAACCCTCCATGCAACTAGCAAGGGGCAGCGCCAAGGGCAGGCCGGGCTCATCTCTCTCCCTGTCCACAGCCTCTCCCCCTCCGCACCCCGCTTCAGCGACAGGGTCCCCCCAGATGGGTTCAAGTGCGTGAGCAGGGACGCTCTGCGGAGGCCTGGCGTTTATTTATAGTCGATACTCCACTCACATCCCCAGGTAATTGGAGTCAGCTCACAGAACCCACAAGCGCACAGACAGAAGGTGGGGGCGGCCACGCAAGGGGGGTTTCCATGCCCCGCCCCCGGCCAGGCTCTGATCCTGGGGAGCTTTGCAACTTCCTGCGTCCCACCCGAGGCCCACGGAAGAGGGATTGCCAAAAGCAGCGCTGACTCATGGACAGTGTTTCCCTTCTGCAGTGCAGTTCGTAAAGGAGGCTAGAAACCCATGGGGTGGGGGGAGAGAGGGAGGGAGGTTGATTTTACTATCTGGTATGGCTGTGGGAGCTTAGAAATTCTATCAGCTACGGGGGGGGGGGGGCCCTCCGTGTGTCAAAACAACGCCCCCCTGCCCCTGCTGGGAGCCGTCTGTCTTGAGACAGCCCGTCCTTGGGGCCTGAGGAACCCCTGACCGGCCCAGGAGCAGGGGACGCAGTTGTCTTCTGGGACGATAGGTCTTGACGACGCCAATGAACCTGGTGGGTTTGCAGGGAACAGGGACCAGACGTGAATGTTGGAAGAGGCAAAGTCAGTCTCAACGGGCAAATGTCGCCCGTGAAAGAATAAACGCAAGGATATTAGATTCTACTTCGAAATCATTACTAATTGTGAGCTGTGAGAATGCTGTCGTAGTTACGTAGAAAAAATGCTTTCATTCTAGCTCTAGCCGGTTTGGCTTGGTGGATAGAGCGTCAGCCCACAGAGTGCAGGGTCCCGGGTTCGATTCCGGTCAGGGGCACATGGAGGCAAACAATCAATGTCTCTCTCGCATCGATGTTTCTCTCTCTGTCTCTTCCCCTCCTTTCCACTCTTTCTAAAAAAATCAATGGAAAAAAATATCCTCGGGTGAGGATTAACACAACCACAACAAAAGAGAAAAATTTTAAAAAGGGGGAGGGGGATGGTAGAACTGTGCTTGTCCAGTTCTTCACTTGCCCTGGGTGGGTTACTGTCTAGAAATCTTGGTTTACTCGTCTCTACATTGGATGTCCTCCTACTTGTCCTGCCTACCTCTCCAGGCCACCCATGGCTCACTGGGGCTCACCTGGGCTCCCCAGAAACCACGGGGGGCGGGCAGGGAGGATGGTGCAAAGAGCAGAGTGAACATGTCAGGCTGTGTGCCCCTGAGGGCAGGTGTGTGACCTTCCCCGTGGCCCGCTCCACGGCTGTGGCTGTCGGTGGTGGCGAGCAGGGGTGCGGGACTCCTAGCAGATCAGCCCCGGAAGAGGGCTTCCCACGGGGCACGGCGGCAGTGCAGGCTGGCCGCCTGCCCAGACCCGCTGGGGACGCGTCACGGGTATCTCGGCAGCAGCTGGAAGTGACATTGACAGACTGCTCCGCAGGCCGAATGCCGTGGCGGGTAGTTGTATAAATGGCGGGTGAAACTCCCTGTCCCACGGCTCTCGCTCCCTCGTTCGTTAGTTCACACACGTGTGTGTTCAGGGTCTTCTGGGGTTTTTGCTTTGGGGTCTGGACCTTGGTACCGGAGTCAAAATGCCACACGCACAGAAGGTGACACAAGTCAATGGTTAAAAAAAATGAAATCCATTTTTTTCATTTAATAGAAGGAATTTTTAACTTTCTATCTACTCAACTGTTTTTTTTTAAAAAATATATATATTTTATTGGTTTCAGAGAGAAAGGGAGAGGGAAAGAGAGAGATAGAAACATCCACGATGAGAAAGCATCATGGATCGGCTGCTTCCTGCACGCCCTACACTGAGGATGGAGCCCACAACCCAGGCATGTGCCCTGACCTGGAATCGAACCCTGACCTCCTGGTTCATAGATCGATGCTCAACCACTGAGCCACACCGGCCGGGCTATTCACCTATCTTTCATTCTGTTGTCCCCGCCACCCCAGAGTGAAATGTGTTAGACCTGCCATCCTATGGGAAGGATCCTGGGGGAAGCCTTACCCGGGTCACCCCATCCCATTATGAATAACAGTCACCAGTGCACTGGCTTCCAGTTCAGCCCTGGGGTCTCCAAGGAAAGCAGCCAAGGCCCCCGGACCAGGTGGGAAGCTCTGGCTGCAAACCCAATGGAAGTGGCTAACGAGATCGCCCCTGGACCGGCCAGGCTGGCCACGGGGGCGTGCTGCACCTGTGTTCTGCTTGGTGGCTCCAAGTCCTTGCAACATCCTGCCCACGCCTGGACTGTGGGCCACATGGTGACTTCCCCCCTGGCCATGTAGAGGCCCCGCCCCTTTCCTGCTGAGTGGCATGGGTTCCACCAATCAGCTGTGCTCTCCTGAGGCTTTGCGGTCAGGGTTGGCCAGACACTGAGATTAGGTGAAACTTTCAGAGCTAACATCAGCCAAGGCCGTGGCCACCCTGGCCGAGTCGGTCACGCTCTCGGAAGCCATCTGTGTGAGGGAGCGGGCTGGGCCCAGGGCACCCTCCGCGGGCCTGGGAGCCCAGAAGAGGTCAGGGCCCCATCGCAAACCTCAGAGTCCTTCCCTGGCCACCTCTGGTTGCACGTGGCCTTGTCCCAGCAACACGGACGCTGCAGAGCGTGGCTACTGAATGACTAGCTAGCCCCTCAAAGGCCCTGACTCCGCCTCCTCCGGGCTGAGCCTGGCCCATCAGGGACTCTGCTCTGGGAGAATCACACTTTGTTGTTAATCCTCAGCTGAGGATATTTTCCCATTGATTACTAGAGAGAGTAGAAAGGAGGGGGAGAACCAGAGAGAGAGAGAGAGAGAGAGAAACATCCATGTGAGAGAGACGCATCAACTGGTTGCCTCCCACACTCACCCCAACCAGGGCCGGGATGGAAGCTGCAACCGAGGTACATGCCCTTGACCGGAATCGAACCCGGGTCCCTTCCTTCCCCAGGCTGTTGTTGACTATCCATTGGGCCAAGCCGGCGAGGGCTTGAGGGGATTGCACTTTGAAAACATGAACATCTCAACTTTTTATTTCCCCCCAGGTAGGTGCTGGGTGCCGATTTCCAAGGCCTCCATCTTTCCTGTCCATCCCGTTGCCATGGCTTCTGCCCCCTCTTCTATCGCTAGAGATCTGCCACCAGGGAGCGTCTTCATGCCAAGAGGCCATGCCCTCCCTGCCTGTGACGGACGAGGTGACAGGTGACGTGAGATGGGCAGGATCGCGGGAGACCTGGAAGGGGGCTGTGTGATATAGAAGCAGTGGCTCATCGCTAATCACTGCTCCTTTTGCGCGGCCGGCGTGGCTCAGTGGTTGAGCATCAACCTATGAACCAGGAGGTCACGGTTCGATTCCCGGTCAGGGCACTTGCCCGGGTTGCAGGCTCCATCCCCGGTTGGGGGGTGTGCAGGAGGCAGCCGATCCATGATTCTCTCTCATCATGGATGTTTCTACCTCTCTTTCCCTCTCCCTGCCTCTCTGACGTCAATAAAAATATAAATAAATAAAAAACGAAAAAAACTAACAAACACACAACTTCTCCTTTCCCTACATCCCTGGGTTGCGGAGGGGAGGGAGTGAGAACGGCGGGAGGACTTGTTTTTAAGGACGCCTGTAATCAAAGAGCACTGAATAAAAGGGTGGAGAGCGGAAACCTATCATTTTGAAATGAGCAGGCCTTTGGTTCAAAGGCAATGATTAGCATATTTCGAGAACAGCCTTGTGAAGGCAGGTTTGAGGATGCCAGCCAGGGAACCGAACTGCACGCAAAGCATCCTGCGATGCTCTGGGGTCCAATGAGTCTGGGAAGCCCCCCCGACTCTAAATCCTCTGGCCCTGGCTGGTGTGGCCCAGTGGAGAGAGCGTCGGCCTGTGGACTGAAGGGTCCCGGGTTCAATTCCGGTCAAGGGCACATGCCCAAGTTGCGGGCTCCATCCCCAGTAGGGGAGCATGCAGGAGGCAGCCGATCGATGATTCTCTCTCATCATCGGTGTTTCTATCTCCCTCGCCCTCTCCCTTCCTCTCTGAAATCAATAAAATTATATAGAGATGTGTGAGAAGGAAGTGATTATAGTAAAAGCCAAATGATGGGCTTCTTCGGTTCTAATGAAAGGTTGTGATCACTGCCCTCCAATCTCACCTCTGAGCCTGACCGTCACAGACACGGATGAGATGTCCGCCTTTGTTATAGGATCCACTTCCCTTGAAATCCCCGGCCAGCCTCCCTCCCCTCCCCACGGTGCAACCCTGGAAATCACCATGACAACTGCATCCCTTCTTCGGCTGAGCCCTAAGCACACAGCCCAAGGCCAAAGCAGGGGCAACCCGCCCACGGGGACCACTTCCCAGACATCACAGCCTCCCTTTGCCGTTCATTCTGCTTTCGGTCCAGAGTGGTTTGGAAGCCAGGAAAGGGCCCCCCTCCAGCAACGTGCCTGCCACCCTGCATGAGCCAGGGGAGGTGTCGCAGTGAATTTAAGAAGAGAAAATCACAGTCCACAGCCACACAGACTTAATAGTCACAGCGGAGTCTGTAAAACACTTCTCCTCGGCGTCGTAAGCACAGACTTTAATAATTTAATGGTCTTCCTGCCGTGATGCTGGGCTTTTATGGAAACAGAAAGCCAGCAGTGAGAAGCAGCCGCAGCTCCTCCCATTTTTTATTTTTATTTACTTATTTACTAGAGGCCCAGTGCACGAAATTTGTGCATGGACAAGGTCGCTAGAGGCTGCCTGCCGGGCCCCTGGCCACCTGCTGCTGCTGCAGGCCGGAGCGGGGCTGGCCCCGGGGGAGGGGCCGTGGCTGGTTCCGGGGGAGGGGCCGTGGCTGGTTGGTCGGCCCTGCCCCCTGGTCAAACTCCAGGTCAAGGGAACAATTTGCATATTAGGCTTTTATTATATAGGAATCTCTCCCATTTAAAAAAAATAGATTTTTATTGATTTCAGAGAGAGGAAGGGAGAGGGAGAGAGAGAGAGAAACATCCATGATGAGAGAGAATCATGGATCGGCTGCCTCCTGCACGCCCCACACTGGGGATCGAGCCTGCAACCCGGGCATGTGCCCTGACCGGGAATCAAACCGTGACCTTTCTCTCCCTAAGCATGTCCTTGGGTGAGGATTAAAATAAAAAAATAAAGCCCTAATTGGTTGGCTCAGTGGATAGAGCGTCGGCCCAAGGGTCTGAAGGGTCCTGGGTTCGATTCTGCTCAGGGGCATGCACCTTGGCTGTGGGCTCGATCCCCAGTAGGGGGCGTGATTGATGTTTCTCATCGACATTTCTAACTCTCTATCCCTCTCCTTTCCTCTCTCTAAAATCAATAAAATATATTAATAAAATAAAACAAAACAAGAACTAAAACCCTAATCCTAACCCTAACCCAACGCCGGGCACTTTCCAGTTTAGGGCAAACGGAACAATCTGATTGGCCCGGGACCCAGGGCGCCGAGAGGGCCTGGCCAGGGGTGGTGCTGTTAGAGCTCAGCATTTGGAAGGGTTTGGGAAGCCGTGATTATAAATCAAATCCTTTGGAGGGAAAGAAAGAAACAGATTTCGTAGGCTGTGGCCAGGCGTACATTTGTTGTGATGCCAGAGCTGTTCAAAAGTGGATTTTACCGTCTACAAATCAGTTTTAGTGACGGCCTTCGATTTGATCTATTTTCTCCCTGTTCCTCGGCGTGAAACGGGCTGCGCTTGCCCGGCGTGACGTGGACGGGGAGGCTGAGGGATGGTGCAATAGCAGAGATCCCCGGCTTGTCAAAGCCCAATTTGTCTCATTTATAAACAATATCGGCGGACAGCGCTCCAGGGCGGGGGTCGTCTCCCCGGACTTCCTGGCCACTTCTGGGCACAGTTCTCCCTGTCCAGGTGGGGAGAGGCGGGCACTGCTGCCCTGCACCCGTGGCACCTTGGGCCTGACATCCGCCCATGGACTCAATGAGAGACCACGCGGGCAGATCACTCGCACCCCCACAGGGTCCCCGTGGGAAAACACGCTCTGTTACAAGCAGCTGAAGGAAATCAATGCTTGCGACTCACACCCACACGAGAGGGCTGTAAAACCAAATGACAATGACATGAAACCAAGATGACAGAGTCCCGCCCGGCAGGCGTGGCCAGTGGCTGAACATCGACTTATGAACCAGGAGGTCAGGGTTCGATTCCCGGTCAGGGCACAGGCCCGGGGTTGTGGGCTCGATCCCCAGTGTGGGGCGTGCAGGAGGCAGCCGGTCCATGATGCTCTCTCATCCCTGATGTTTCTCTCGCTCTCTCCCCCTTTTCCTTCCTCTCTGAAATCAATTTTAAAAAACCTTAAAAAAATAATAACTTGGGTATTGGGGTCCCAGGCAGACACACGGGTCAGGATTCCTGGGATGGAGTCCAGGATGGGGACTTGCTCCACTTCCCAGGGTGTGCAGACGAGAAGCAAGGTCAGGGGGAACCTGGCAGAAGGGAGCCGAAGGGACGCTCACACGGGTGATGGACCCGTTCACACCCGGCCAGGCCAGCGCACAGGCAGCCTCTTAGTCAACAGGGAAAGTGAGAACACCCCCTGGACATCGAGACAAAGGCAGCTCTTTTCAAAAAGCAGAAATGGGCCAGAGCTCCGTCATAGGATGCGCCTCCTTGGTGCCCTGGAGCCGCAGCGACAAGATGCCATTGTGTTTGCACAGCAAAGTGGCAGACGATGGAAACACGGGCTGGGTCTGAGCGACAGGGGCCGGGGAGCGCTCACTGCTGCCCCCTGTTGGTGGGAACGAGAACTGGCCTGATGCGCTTGGAGAGCAACTTGGCAATCCATGGCCCGTCAAAATCTGGAATGAATGTCAACGTTTTGAACCGCCAGGCAGGCCGACGTGGCTCGGGGCTTGAGTGTTGACCTATGCAAAACAGGAAGTCACCGTTCTATGCCCGGTCAGGGCACATGCCCGGGTTGCGGGCTGATCCCCAGGGGTGGGTGTGCCAGAGGCAGCCGATCAATGATTCTCTCTCATCGTTGATGTTGCTATCTCTTTCTCCCTCTCCCTTCCTCCATGAAATAAAAATATATATATTTTTTAAAAATTGCTTAAATAGATGCAGGTTTCATGAAACGATTTCGAGGACTTTCGCCTACAGGTATGTTTGAAGAAGTGAGCGACCCATGTATGTATGAGACGGGGTCTTGCAGCCTTGTTCATAGTAGAAAGACCCGGAAACAGCCTGAGTGTCCACCAATAGGAGACAGTTGCCGGGAGCCGGTCCATCCTTGCTGTTTCAGGGGCCTGGCATATATGGCATACTGTTCTTAATATGTTTGCTCACCTTCTTGGCACTATGTGTTTTAACCAAGGTCACCTCTCTGAGAAAAGTTGCTTCCCCAGGTAGGGATTTTCCCCTGAAGTTAGGGAGGGGATGAAACTCCTTAACTAAGTGCCAGGCGGGTAGTTAATCACTTTAACTATGAACAATCATGCTTAAGCTACATAATCTTTACTCCCTGGAATGGAGATAAGAAACGCCCTAACCTTTGGAATAGAGATTGATAGGATTGGAATCAACTGGTATAAATACAGATGTAACAAGACAACAGGAGACAGAACTTAGAAGACAGAACCTAGACACAGAACCTAGACACAGAACCTACACAGAACCTAGAGACGGAAGAACTTCGCTGGAGAGAACATGGCAAAAGATCCTGGACAGAAACTGGCCACAGAACCTAGAGACAGAACCTAGCGAGAGAACCTGGCTGAAGAACCTAGAGACAGAACCTGGCTACAGAACCTGGATAGAACATGGCAAGAGAACCTGACTAGAACCTGGTGACTGAACCTGGCTGGAGAACCGGGACAGAACCTGGCTGGAGAACCTAGCAAGAGAACATGGACACAGAACCTGGCTGGAGATCCTAAGCAGAACCTCTCTGGAGATCGAGACCAGAACTTGGCTAGAGATCCTGGCTAGGCTGCTGCTCAACTGAACGCTGTCTCCGTGTCATTCCTTCTTCGCTGACTCCATCCACACCTTTGGGGACCCCTGGACCTGCTGGGGTTGGACCCCAGCAGACAGTCACGCATGCCGTGGTACAACCATGTGGTGGGTTATTATCCAACTGTCGAGAATGAGCTAGATCTGTCTGTCCTGTAGGACAATTTCTGCGAGCTGCTATTTTAGTAAATAGAAAAGCAGTATCTCGGGTTGGGATTCATTTGGGCTGAAAGCAAAATGGGTAGAAACAGGTATTTGCGCTTATCCGTGCTTAGACTCCCGAGGAAACGGGAGAAACTACAATGAAGTTACTTCTAGAGAGCGCGCCTCGAGGTCCGGGCGAGAGGTGTCTTCTGTTCACTTGTCATTCGACGGCCTTGTAACTGATGTGACTTTTTGCCGTGAGCCTGTACTTCTGTTATGGGACAAAATGAGGCGAAGAAACGAAAATAAAGTGAAAATGTTATACACAGACGAACACAGCCGCTCTGGGTCCGGCAGCTTCATTTCTGATCTCTCCTCCCTGCTCTTGGGAGGCCCCCCAGCCCAGTGCTGCCATGTCCCCTGGGGGAGGCAGGAGGAGGCGGGGGAGGGGATTAGCCCGACCCTGGGAGGCAGGTGTGACTCCTGCTGGCTCCGGGCTTCCAGGGCAGCCAGTGCTGGAACCTGGGGATGGGCCCCTTAGGCCAGGAGGGCCCTTGGCTTCCCCAAAGCTGGTGTGGGTTTGAATTCTTTCCTTAATCACCTGTCATCTAAGCAAGAAAACTTCCCGGCGAAACTGTCAGGGGCAGACATAGAACAGTGGGGGCCCGCAGCCATGATAAGAAATATTCATGCTGCTCTGTTATCCGTGACGGGTCTGTGCTGATAGAGGAAGCGTGTCCTGCCCTGGCTGGGAGCCCTACGCCCCGGGTCACGGGCGCTCCCATCGGAATGCGGTCCGTCCCCCGGTCCCGAGAGCTGCCCACCGTCATGGAAAGACTGACAGCCTCGCGGCCGACACAACCTAGTCCCGGAGGCACCCGGCCTCTACGTACAACCCGCAGCCCCTACGGCCTGTGACCTGGTCCCAGGGTGCCTGGCGGCGCCCGCCCTCTGCGACCCCCTCCCAGCCCGCAGGACCTGTAACCTGTAAGGATTCTCCCGTGCGTCCTGTCCCATGCCTGTCACTCCTACCTCCCCACGTCACCCTGTCCTTCTCCCCAATATAGGCAGCTGGCTGATGGGGGGCGGGGGCAGAGCAGATGTTTGTGGGTGCCCTGCTGCTCTCCACGCTGCCGGCAGGACTGGAATCAATGCTCATCTAGGACTCAGCCCCGTCTCTGCTGAACTGGCTCAAGTCGGGACAGGCAGCCCGGACCCCTTGGCTGTCAGGTTATAACACCCTTGGGCTGGCTGTACAGATGTGGCTTCCAGATGCTCCCCAGCTCTCTGGTGCCACCCCGACCCCCCTCCCATACAGATGAGCTGGAGCCCCCTGTGGGCGGCGAAGGTGAGCTCCACACACTGATCTTGCCCTGTTTAGAAACTTCCAACAAGACTGGGCGGCAAGCCCTCTGGGCTGAGATGGGGGCGGGGGTGGCCTTATGGGGTGGTTCTGTGGCTGCAGGCACCACCCAGGACACCTCTCTCCGGGCGGCCCTCTGGGAGCCCCCGATGCGGCTGTTGCTAACACAAGTCCTCGCCCAGAACCGCGTGGGCCCTTCCCAACCTCACGGACAAAGGCTCAGGGGAGGTGCCGGGGGGACGGCATTTTCAGACGAGGGGACGTGGTTCCATCAGCAGAGAGATCCAGGGACAGAACGTGTGTTGTTTTACACCGACCCAGGCTCCCCGTGGCCTATGGGGTGTCTTTTAAAATTTTTTAAAGAAGATATTTGTATTGATTTCAGAGAGGAAGGGAGAGGGAGAGAGAGAGAAACATCAGCGATGAGAGAGAATCACGGATCGGCTGCCTCCTGCACGCCCCACACTGGGGATGGAGCCCACAACCCAGGCCTGTGCCCTGACTGGGAATCGAACCATGACCTCCTGGTTCCTAGATCGAGGCTCAACCACTGAGCCATGCCGGCCGGACTGTATCTTCTTTTCATGAACTCTATCTCCCTGGTCGATCAGAAAAGAACATGCGAAACGCAGAAGCAAAAGTAAAATTGCTCCCCGGACATAGTAACTCTCAGCCAGGACTTGCCTGTTCTTTGGCCGATGAGCCGAGACGGGAGGTCCCTGGGGCCGCCTGCCCACTGCCCTCAGCTGCCTGCCTCTCGCAGGGCCCCCGACTCAGTCTGCTGGGCCCCCCGCCCAACACGCAGCACAGATTCCAGAGAAAACACCCGAGTCGCCCAGTGTCCACAGCAGCGACCGACCTCGCGTTATAGGCAAACGCTGGGAATGGGACCAAAACAGCATTGGCCGGTGCTCATGAGTCCCACGGAAGCAGTCTCTCATGGCTCATGAGTCGTGTGTGTGTGTGAGTGTGTGTGTGTGAGTGTGTGTGTGTGAATGTGTGTGTGTGAATGTGTGTGTGAGAGCATGTGTGTGTGTGAGTGTGTGTGTGTGTGTGTGCATGTGTGCATGTGTGCATGTATAAGTGTGTGTGAGTGTGTGTGAGTGTGTGTATGAGTGTGTGTGTGTGTGAGTATGTGAGTGTGTGTGAGAATGTGTGTATGAGTGTGTGTGAGTGTGTGTGTGAGTGTGTGTGTATGTGTGTGAGTGTGTGAGTGTGTGTGTGAGTGTGTGTGAGTGTGTGTGAGAATGTGTGTGTGTGTGAGTGTGTGTGTGTGAGTGTGTGAGAATGTGTGTGAGTGTGTGTGAGTGTGTGTGTGAGTGTGTGTGAGTGTGTGAGTGTGTGTGTGTGTGTGAGTGTGTGTGAGTGTGTGTGCGTAAGACCTGTGAACTCTTGTGTCCATGGAGCTTTGCAGGGGCAGCTGACCTCCCAGTGTGGGCACAGTGGGCGTGTCTCCTAACCTGTGCAGAGGCCGGACCAGGGTTAGCTGACTTAGAGACAATCTGTACTCTGTGTGTGTGTGTGTGTGTGTGTGTGTGTGTGTGTGTTGCTGTTAATCCTCACCTGAGGATGTTTTTCCCTTGATATTTTTAGAGAGAGTGGAAAGGAGAGGGAGAGGCAGAGAGAAACAATGATGTGAGAGAGACACATCGATTGGTTGCCTACTGACCAGGGCTGGGAACCTGCAACGGGGGTACATGCCCTTGACCGGAATCGAACTTGGGACCCTTCGGCCCGCAGGCTGACACTCTATCCACTGAGCCAAACAGGCCAGGGCTCTCCTCACTTTCTCCCACGTCCACTGCAAATGAATCACTCAACCCAGGGCTGGGATCAAATGTGTCGTCAAGAGACAGAGAACCTGGGGGAGCGGGACTCAGGCGAACTGGGTGGCAGGTTGGCTCCTGCGAAGACGGAACCCTGGCTGGCTCCCTGGGGCGGCCTCCTGGCCAGGCTGGTCCCGGCGTGGGGGCCTCGCTCTCGGCAATGACATTTCAGCTTCTGAGCAGAGGCAGGTGCTTCTTGAGACGGCTCGGCCGAGAGGCTTGACCTTTCGAAGGAAAAATAAGAAATCAGGGCAGAGAGAGAGAGAGAGAGAGAGAGAGAGAAGCACGTTCAGCGCATCACTTCCTGTTTTCCCGTTGGCAGGAGTCGTCTGGAGGAAGAACGGCCAAGGCGCCTCCAGTGACCGGTCCAGACACGCTCCCTCCGGATGGACCGTGGGAATATCTGCATTTTCCCCTGAAAGGCCCGCGGCCGGCCTGGGCTGGGCAGCCAGTTATCAGCGCTTCTCAGAAGGTCCCTGCGTTTCTCAGAAACCGTGTCCCGGAGCTTCAGAGCCTTTCGCCACCCGCGACTCAGACGCCGCCGGCCACGCTGCTCGGGCGCGTGCTCCCATTTCACAGCGGCAGCAAGAGACAGTGAGGCCGGCCGGCCGGTGTGGCTCAGTGGTTGAGCATCCACCTAGGAACCAGGCGGTCAGGGTTCGATTCCCGGTCAGGGCACATGCCCTGGTTGCGGGCTCCATCCCCAGTGCGGGGCGTGCAGGAGGCAGCCGGTCCATGATTCTCTCTCATCATGGATGTTTCTCTCTCTCTCTCCCTCTCCCTTCCTGTCTGAAATCAATGAAAATATATTTTAAAAAGAGGGAGAGTCCGGCCCACCTCACAAGGCCTGGATCATTCCAGGGAAGTGTATGGGGGGGAAGCAGAAAAGAGACGCCGGGTTGATGCGTCCGCTCTTAAAAGTTGTTATCGCAGCTACTAAACCCCCAAGTAAGCCCTGGGAAGCAACACTGACTCTCTGTCCCCTCCTGCCACTCGGGGGGTGTGACCAGCCACCAGATCCAACGCCCAGAGGCCTGGCCTGGCCCACCACGGCCCCGTGTCCCAGCGTGACGTAGGGGAGTCACTGCCTCTTTCTGGTGCATCGGCAGAAGTTCCCCACAGGAGCTGCGGGGTATAGCTATGTGGCACCCCTCCCTCCGCCCTCAGCATTTCATTCATTCATTCATTTTTTAAAAAATATATTTTTCTCAACTTCAAAGAGGAAGGGAGAGGGAGAGAGAGAGAGAGAGAGAGAGAGAGAGAGAGAGACATCAATGAGAGAGAATCATGGATCGGCTGCCTCGTGCACGCCCCCCACTGGGGATGGAGCCTGCAACCCGGGCCTGTGCCCTGACTGGGAATCGAACCCTGACCTGCTGGTTCATAGGTCGGTGCTCAACCACGGAGCCACGCTGGCCGGGCTCACTCACTTATTTTTGAACAGGTCATGAAAGCAAACGCTTCCGTGGCATTCCCTCTGTGCTGGGCCGGACTCTACCCCTGCACAGGTAGGCATCCACTCCACCCTCCCCACAGCTGTGGAGGGAGACCTGGTTACAGAGGAAGAGGTGCGGCCCAGAGAGATTAAGGTTTAAAAAGGAACGGATTAAGGGATTAAGGCGCAGACAGATTAGTTTCTCCGGCTCCCGCAGAGAGCCAGGGGCGGGGCTGGGAGCAGAATGCAGGCAGCCTCGCCCCAGCTCAGCGGCCTTCACCCTGAGTCCTGACAGCCCCGCTTCAACCCAGCGCCTCTCTCTCCAGGTGGCTACTGTCAGCAGTGTTTGGCCGCCTCTGTCAATCGTTTTTTGCATTTCTTTTCTTTTAAAAAAAAATTTTTTTTTAATTGGTTTCAGAGAGAGAGAGAGAGAGAGAGAGAAGCATCCATGATTAGAGAGAATCATGGATCGGCTGCCTCCTGCACACCCCACACTGAGGATCCAGCTTGCAACCCAGGCCTGTGCCCTGACCGGGAATAGAACCGTGACCTCCTGGTTCATAGGTCGACCCTCAACCCCTGAGCCACACCGGCCGGGCTTGGCTTCAATTTAGATGCTGTGTTTACTTGGAGTCGGTTTGGGTGGGGGAGGTTCCTGGTGCCAAAAGCCAGGGCTCTATTGGGGGACGTCACTGTCGCCCAGGCTGAGAGAGATGGTCCAACGCCCCTTCTGTGCAGGAGCAGGTGCAGGTGCAGGTGCAGGTGCAGGAGCAGGAGCAGGAGCAGGTGCAGGTGCAGGAGCAGGTGCAGGAGCAGGTGCAGGAACAGGTGCAGGTGCAGGTGCAGGAGCAGGAGCAGGTGCAGGAGCAGGAGCAGGTGCAGGAGCAGGTGCAGGAGCAGGTGCAGGTGCAGGTGCAGGAGCAGGAGCAGGTGCAGGAGCAGGAGCAGGTGCAGGAGCAGGAGCAGGTGCAGGAGCAGGTGCAGGAGCAGGTGCAGGAGCAGGAGCAGGAGCAGGTGCAGGTGCAGGTGCAGGAGCAGGAGCAGGAGCAGGAGCAGGTGCAGGAGCAGGTGCAGGTGCAGGAGCAGGAGCAGGTGCAGGAGCAGGTGCAGGTGCAGGAGCAGGTGCAGGAGCAGGAGCAGGAGCAGGTGCAGGAGCAGGAGCAGGAGCAGGTGCAGGTGCAGGAGCAGGTGCAGGAGCAGGAGCAGGTGCAGGTGCAGGTGCGGGTGCAGGTGCAGGAGCAGGTGCAGGAGCAGGAGCAGGTGCAGGAGCAGGAGCAGGTGCAGGTGCAGGAGCAGGTGCAGGAGCAGGTGCGGGTGCAGGAGCAGGTGCGGGTACAGGAGCAGGTGCAGGAGCAGGAGCAGGAGCCGGTGCGGGTGCAGGTGCAGGAGCAGGTGCAGGAGCAGGAGCAGGTGCAGGTGCAGGAGCAGGTGCAGGAGCAGGAGCAGGTACAGGTGCAGGAGCAGGTGCAGGTGCAGGAGCAGGTGCAGGAGCAGGAGCAAGTGCAGGAGCAGGTGCAGGTGCAGGTGCGGGTGCAGGTGCAGGAGCAGGTGCAGGGGCAGGAGCAGGTGCAGGAGCAGGAGCAGGTGCAGGAGCAGGTGCAGGTGCAGGAGCAGGTGCAGGAGCAGGAGCAGGTGCAGGTGCAGGGGCAGGGGCAGGAGCAGGAGCAGGAGCAGGTGCAGGTGCAGGAGCAGGTGCAGGTGCAGGAGCAGGAGCAGGTGCAGGAGCAGGTGCAGGTGCAGGAGCAGGTGCAGGAGCAGGTGCAGGTGCAGGTGCAGGTGCAGGTGCAGGAGCAGGAGCAGGTGCAGGAGCAGGTGAGCAACTCTTGAGCAACCCCCTGGGCTTTCCAGGGAAGCCCCGCAGAGCATGGGGGCCTCATCGGCAAGGAGAAGCCAAGGCCAACACAGACCGAAGAACAGTGAGGAAGAAAAGGTAGACACAGCCCAGCCGGCCTGGCTCAGTGAGTGGCTGAGCGTGGACCTATGAACCAGGAGGTCACGGTCAGAGCACAGGCCTGGGCTGCTGGCTGGATCCTCAGGGTGAGGTGTGCTGGAGGCAGCAGATCCATGATTCTCTCTCGTCATGGATGTTTCTCTCTCCCTCTCCCTTCCTCTCTGAAATCAATACAAATATATTTTTAAACAAAGAAAAGAGAGACCCAGATCAGGAGCGAATGCTGACTAGATGCTTTGGGGTCTCGGGCCCAAGCCCGCCCAGCTCACCCTGGGATGTCAGTGCATCACACCAGCACCCTGTGAGCATGGCCACCCCTCGCGCCTGCCTGAGAACACTCCTGATCTGACACAAATTCGATGTCAACTCTGACTCATCCTCCAGGATTCTGGTGACGCCACTGAAACAGTGTGTGGACCGGGAGCCATGCCTGACTTCGAAAAAACACACCAGCCGGTTTAATTGAATTGACCTTTGGTGATATGACAAAGTTAATTACAGGTACAGACAATCCAATTATACACATCGACACGGCCTGTAATGAACTCTTACCGTCTGAGGTAGGTAGAATTTCCAGTAAGTTACTTTCCTCCACTCCCTCTTCCTCCTAGATGGTTGGCAAACTGCGGCTCGCAAGCCACATGCGGCTCTTTGGCCCCTTGAGTGTGGCTCTTCCTAAGCCTTAGGAGGACCCTAATTAAGTCAATAATGATGTACCTACCTATACAGTTAAGTTTAAAAAATTTGGCTCTCAAAAGAAATTTCAATCGTTGTACTGTTGATATTTGGCTCTGTTGACTAATGAGTTTGCCGACCACGGGCCTAGACCAGTGGTTCTCAACCTTGGCTGCACATTAGAATCACCTGGGAATCTTTTTAAAATCCTGATTTCTGGGCCTCCTCCTCCAGAAATTCTGTTTCTTTGTTATGGGTTGGGGCCACAACATTAGTAACAAAAAGATTTTTAAAAGATTCCCAGGTGATTCTAATGTGCAGCCAAGGTTGAGAACCACTGTCGTAGACCATGAGGAGCAAATGGCAACGACCTGGTACAGTCAGAACAGCGGACAGGATGTCCTTGCAGCATTGCGAATCACAGCAAAACATTCTTAATAGCATAAATATGCATCAAATAAAATGGAGCGCATTAAGATGCAGCATTAAAAATGATGTAGTGTAGGCCCAGCTGGCATGGCTCGGTGGTTGAGCATCGACCTATGAACCAGGAGGTCACGGTTCGATCCCCGGGCAGGGCACAGGACTGGGTTGCAGGCTCGACCCCCAGTGTGGGGCGTGCAGGAGGCAGCCGATCCATGATTCTCTCTCATCATTGATGTTTCTCTCTCTCTCTCTCTCCCCTCCTCTCTGAAATCAGTAAAAATATTTTAAAAACAAAGAATGAGGATGCAGCACACATCCATCTAGTGCCATTCACTCAAAAACAGGCAAAACAGAACCGTCTTTATATAGATACCGAAAGCATGGTATCTATGTAAAAACCTTATAAGTGTATGTGAAAGATATCAAATGACTTCCAAATATAGGAAAAGATACGTCTTTTATGGATGGGAAGACTTAAGGTCAGAGAATTAATTCCCTCGAAATCGTTGTATAAAGTTAATGGAATTTCAATTGAATTGTTGACAATTTTCTTCACCGTGAAAATTGGACAAAATTATCTTAAGGTTTATTTGGAAGAATAAATAGCTGAGAGTAAGCGAGAGAAATTGGAAGAAAAACACGAGGCCTTGCTATTCCAACTATCTGCGCATAATTAAACGTTATTGTACTCAAATCAATGTTCTATTGGCGTAGAAATAAGCAGATGGACCTGTTAGACAGAAACAAATGATCCAGAAATAGATTTTCATTTCGAATGAGAATTTAATAGGTGACAAACTTGGTGTGTCAACAAGCTTGAAAATTTTTTTAAAAATATGATTCTGCCCTAGTCCGTTTGGCGCAGTGGAGAGAGCAGTGGATAGGCCTGCAGACTGAAGGGTCCTGGGCTCAATTCTGGTCAAGAGTATGTTCCCCGGCCCTGGTTGGAGCATGTGGGAGGCAACCAATCGATGTGTCTCTCCCCCTCCCTTCCACTCTCTCTAAGGATCAATGGAAAAATATCCTCAGATGAGGATTAACAAAAACAAAACAATCAACCAACCAACCACAACCACAACAACAAAAAAACAACAGGAAAATATATTATACTCATGCTCATCTCAGAATGGACTTTCTCTTGCCTCCCCATGGTCCCTGGAGCTGGGCCACCCATAGGCGTGCCCCCCAGGGAGTAGCTCCCCAACTAGGATGTGGTGGCGGGGGGCAGCCTGCTCTCCACCCAACCGCGAGAGCCTCAAGGCCCAGGTTCCGTGTGTGACCTCACTGGGCAGTGAGGAAGGGAGAGGGATAGGCCGGGTAACAGCTGCCACGCCGTGTTCCAGGGCACCGTCCCTAAGTTCTCCACCAGGTACCGATCGGTCTGGTTAAGAGCAAGAGACGGAGCGAGAGGAGAGGATGATCGACGAGATCCTGTCCATCCAGTGTGACTTGTCCTCGGTCCCCTGGGAGGGCCGCCCGGTAGGTGGGCCCAGGCCAGGCCTCGTGCAGGAAGGTTGGTGCACACGCAACCTTACCCGGCGGCCGCGTGATCCCTTTGGGCTGGTCCATCGCACCTGAGAGCTACCTTAGCTGTACGGACACCCGTGTGCTCCTGCTCGCCGCGGAGGACAAGTTCAGTGTCCTAGGGTTCTCGTTGTTATCAGCTCTGGGCTTCGCCGCTGGGCTCTGAGGTGCTCCGTGCAGGCCCTTTCCCGGTCAAGGGCAGTTTTGTTGGAAAATGGTCCATGGAGAAGCCTTCCAGTCTGTTTCTGTGATGCATCACATTTATCGAGTTGCGAATATTGCACCAGCCTTGCACCCCTGCAATAAATCCCACTTGGTCATGGTGTCTGATCTCTTTAATATAGTGCTGGGTCCGTTTTGCTAATATTTCGTTGAGCATTTTAGCATCTATGTTCATCAGAAACACTGGCCTGTAATTCTCTGTCTCTGTAGTATCTTTATCTGGTTTGGGATTAGGGTGATGCTAGCCTTAAAGAAAGAGCTGGGAAGCGTTCCTTCCTCTTGGATGCTTTGGAATCGTTTGAGGAGGACCGGGATCAGTTTGAATGTTTGGTGAAACTCCCCCGTGAAGCCGTCTGGACCAGGGCTTTGTTTGCTGGGAGCTTTCTGATGACTGCCCCTATTTCCTCAGTAGCTATCGGCCTATTCAGGTTTTCCGACTCTTCCTGGTTGAGTTTTGGAAGATGGTATTTTACTGGGAATATGTCCATCTTGTCCAGGTTGTCCAGCTTGTTGGAATATATTTGTTCATGGTATTTCCCCCCCCCTCCCCCCCCGATCCTTTGTACTTCTGTGGGGCCAGTGGTTACTTCACCTCTTTTATTTCTGATTTTATTTACTGGGGTCCTCTCTCTTTGTTTCTTGAGGAGAGACACAAAGGGTCTGGCTAAAGGTTCATCAATCTTGTTTATCTTTGCAAATAACCAGGTCCTTGGTTTTATTGATCTTCTGTATTGGTGGGGTTTTTTTTTAGACTCTGTGCCCTTTAGTTCTGCTTTGATCTCTCCTATTTCCTTCCCTAGCTGAGTCCTGAGGTGACGGGAGCCCTGGCCACCAGCTTGATGTTGACCTCCTGGGAAACCCTGAGCCCAGAGGGCCCAGCCCGGCCACTCAGAGTCCAAACCCTCAGGAGGTATGTGAGATAATGCGTGGTGTCTTGTTTAAGGTGCCAAACGGTGGGGGCCACGTGTTACGTGGCGATACATAGCTATACATTAACTACAAAGGGGAAAGCTCATCACGCAATTAGTGTGTGATGGGCATACCTAGCACATGCTTACAATGTTTAAAATCCCCTCTCAGCTAGGGGAGAAGCAAATGCTTTTCTCTACTGAAAACAACTCATCACACACACACACACACACACACACACACACACACACAGAAAAACGAAAACGTTGTCATATTTAATGGTGACACGTTAAAACCTCCTTCTTGGAAATGAGAAATGAGACAAGGATGCTTGCTATTCTCATTCTAATCGACCATTTACCAGCGTTCCTGGCCGGCAAAGTAAAGGGAGAAAAAGAAGCAAAAGGAACAAGATAGATGGAAGGAAATTAAACTGTCGTTATGTGCTGATGAAATGACCGTGTTCAGAGAAAATCCGAAAGAACCTACAAATAAACTACCAGAATTAATAAGTGGGTTTAGCAAGGTCTCGGGATAAGATGCTAATAAAAAGTCAACTGTATTTCTTTATGCCGGTAGCAAGGAGTAAGAAAAGAAATGTAAAGCTAGTATTGGCTGCAATATCATTTAAGAAACCAAATCCTTAAGAATGACGCTTGCCCTGGTCGGTGTGGCTCAGTGGATAGAGCTTCGGCCTGCGGACTGGGGGGGGGGGGGGTCCCCAGGTTCGATTCCGGTCGAGGGCATGTACCTTGGTTGCGGGCACATCCCCAGTAGGAGGCGTGCAGGAGGCGGCTGATCGATGTTTCTCTCTCATCGATGTTTCTAACTCTCTATCCCTCTCCCTTCCTCTCTGTAAAAAAAATCAATAAAATATATTTAAAAAAAAAAAAGAATGATGCTAACAAAAGTTGTGGAAGGCCTCTCCAATAATTAGCAAGCTTAAAAAATTTAAAGAAGACATGTATACATACATAAATCATGTTTATGGATTTGTAGATAGATGTCAATTTTCCACAAATATATACATTCAACACATTCCAATTAACATCTGAGCAGCTACTACTCCTTTTTTTAAAAAATATATATATATATATTATTTCTGAAAGGAAGGGAGAGGGAGAGAGATAGAAACATCAACGATGGGAGAGAATCATTCATTGATCGGCTGCCTCCTGCACGCCCCCTACTGGGGATTGAGCCTGCAACCCAGGCCTGTGCCCTGACCGGGAATGGAACCATGACCTCCTGGTTCATAGGTCACGGCTTAACCACTGAGCCACGCCGGCTGGGCCCTGACACGGATTTATATTAAATTATCTTTTGCAAAACTTGGAAGGCTGTTCCTTCAAGCCTCAGAGTGATGGGCTGTTAGAAACCTTGTCTCTATTGTGAGAGGGATGGAGAGGATCCTGACTGCTATTATTCTCCTATCTGTTTTCTGCAGGAAGGAGGAGAATTCCCTCGTCTCCTGCTGCTGCCCTGGGCCCCACAGAATTGCTTTTGCAGCAACAGGGAACTCAGAAGTGGGGTGCCCAGCAGATTAGAGCTTCAGCCAGAGCCGGGGCAAGACGGGAGGGCGGAAAGGCCCGGGCAGGCCGCGCCCAGCCCAGGGACTGAGTGGTCCTGGTTTTCTCTCCAGCCCCAGGGGCACCCACCTCCCCTCCAACACCTGGTCACTCCCACATCCCCTACCGCAGCCGGCCACGGAGAGGCCCCGATGGCCTGGTATGGGGAGACCTGCTGCCTGGTCAGTGGCTACCGCTGCTAGGGGGACGCTCCCTTCCCCACCCCAGCAAGGAGGGTGATCAATGATTCCCTCTCATCACTGATGTTTCTATCACTCTTGCTCTCCCTACTTCTCTGAAATCAATACAAATTTTATATATATATATTTATGGCCAGCAAAGTAAAGAGAGAAAAAGAAGCAAATGGCCTCTGGACCAAAGGGTCCCGGGTTCAGTTCTGGTCAAGGGCACGTACCTCTGTTGCAGGCTCTTCCCCGGCCTGGGCCCTGGTCGGAGCTCATGCAGGAGGCAATATATATATATATATATATATATATATATATATATATATTGATTTCAGAGAGGAAGGGAGAGATAGAAACATCAATGATGAGAGAAAATTATTGACTGGCCGCCTCCTGCATGCCCCCTACTGGGGACCAAGCCTGCAACCTGGGCACGTGCCCTTGACCAGCATGGAACCCGGGACCCTTCAGTCCAAAGGCCGATGCCCTATCCACTGAGCCACACCAGCCAGGGCCGATACAAATATATTTTTTTTAAAAAAAAACTGGCCTCGGGACACTCGGCGAGTGATGGGTACGTCGATGCCTTAAATGGCGGTGACAGCTGCATGAGTCTATTCAGACGTCAAAACTCACCCGATTGTAGCTTTAACAATGCGACGTTCCGTGCCTGTCGGTGATGCCTCAGTAAAGCTGGAAAGAAAAGGCACAGGTATCGCTCCTGCCATGACATTCTCAAGAAATGCAAGACGAGGGCGGAGTGACGGAGGCAGAGCAGCGGTTTCCATGGGAACAGCCCTCCGTGGGCTGCCTGTCAAGAGTCAGAAGGGAACTTTCTGAGTGACGGGAATATTCAATATTTTCACTGCGGCGGCGGCTACAACAATGTACAAACTTCTGAAAACTTATTAAACTTCATAAAACGAGCGCACTCGATTATATTTAAATTATACCTCAAGAAGGTTTTTTTTAACCTTCTATTGTCTAGTTAAGGTTTAGGGAAGAAGAGAAATGATATGTAATTTTTTCCCTTTTTTGTTTTTTTTTGAATTATATTTACTGGGGTGACACTGGTTAATAGGATCATGCAGGTTTCAGGGGTAGCTTTCTAGGATACAAGCAAGGTCTGTCTATTGCACTGCGTGTCCCCCCCACAAAGTCAAATCTTCTTCTGTCACCATATATTAGACTCCCTTCACCCCTAAATTATATGTTTTTGGTGTGTGATTTTTGTTTGTTTGTTTTGTTTTTAAATATATTTTCATAGATTTCAGAGAGGAAGGGAGAGGGAGAGAGAGAGAGAAACATCGGTGATGAGAAAGAATCACAGATTGGCTGCCTCCTGCACGCCCCACACTGGGGATCGAGCCTGCAACCGGGGCATGTGCCCCGACCGGGAATCGAACCGTGACCTCCTGGTTCATAGGTCGATGCTCAACCACGGAGCCACGCCAGCCAAGCTGGTGTGTGTGTTGTTAATCCTCACCCGAGGGTATTTTCCCATTGATTTTTAGGGAGAGTGGAAGAGAGAGGAAGAGACAGAGAGAAATATCGATGTGAGAGAAACACATCGATTGGTTGCCTCCTGCATGAGCCCCGGCCAGGGCCCGGTCCGGGGAAGAGCCTGCAACCAAGGTACATGCCCTTGACCGGAATTGAACCCGGGACCCTTCAGTCCAGAGGCCAACACTCTATGCCCTGAGCCAGACTGGCTAGGGCAGATTATACGTATTTTTAATTTCTATCTTGATGAACAATTTTTTTGGTAATTTTTGAAGCACTCCTATAGGGCTTGGCTGCATGTTGGGCACTTGAGTCCTTATATAACTGTTCATGTTTTGATGCTACTTCATAATTTACAAGGACATTTCCCACACACGTTATCGTCAAAAACACCTCGGGAGGCTTGGCATCGATTTCTTGGATGTGACACCGAAAACACAAGCGACAGAAGTGGAAATAATAAATTGGCCTAAATCAAAGCCAAAAGCTTCTGCTCCTCCACGGACACAATCCATAGAGCCAAGAGGCAGCGACTCCTCGTCAATTTACAATCAGGACGAAATCCGAGGCCTCACACGGACACAGGCCTGGCTGCCCCCTCCGGCCCCCTCGTTCTGACGGCCGCACAACCCAGGTGCCCACGCCTCCTTGTGTACTGAGCTCTGCCCCCCAGGCTCCCAGGATGGCTGCACAATCCACGGATTCCTCTCCAGGGCCCACCTCCGTCCTCCTGCCCCCATCTCCTCCCTCCTGCCCCCAATCAAGGCAGGTGGTGTGGGGGGGACGGGGGGGGGGGAATGGGGGGGGTCTCAGGCCAGCCACCTGACTCCGGAGAGATTCCACACAGCCTTCGCTGCTGTTCTGGGCTCTTCTGGTTTTTGCATTTCTTTTCAAGAAGCAACATACGATCGCTGAAAACACATATTTTTTAAGACACACCTTTTTAATATTCCAGTGCCTGGCTACAACCCACAGAGCAACGGCTGCCAAATAACTCCGCATCTGTAATCCATAATTTATCGCCCAAATTGGTTGTGTTCAATTATTCATACCCTGCAACAGTGTGTCCCCGAAGAGGCGAACGAACTCAAAAGAAATCTCACGGAAAGGCAGAAGACGGAAAAAATAACACAAGTGTCGCTGTGAAGGCATCAGGATGGGCGATAGCAGGCGGCTGTTTTTTTAGGGTAAGAGCGCCTTCTCTTGTTGATTATCTTACATAATAAAAGCCTAATATGCAAATTGTCCCCTCGACTGGGAGTTGGACTGGGAGTTCGACCAGGGGGCGGGGCCGGTGGCAGGAGGAGGTGTTCCCCAGCCGGCAGCCGCTAGAGACCCTATCTGTGCACAAATTTTGTGCACTGGGCCTTTTGATTTTTTTATATTTTTATTGATTTCAGAGAGAGGCAGGGAGAGGAAGAGAGAGAGATAGGAACATCAGTGACGGGAGAGAATCATTGCTTGGCTGCCTCCTGCACGCCTCCCACTGGGGATCAAGCCCACAACCCAGGCATGTGCCCTGACCAGGAATCTCCCTTCTTCTCATAAATCAATACAAATTTTTTTTAAAAAAATACACGATACACAACACAAAACACACACACACGCAGGGGGAAGAATTGCTTAGCTACAACCATGTTAGCACGTATTTGGAAATGGTCCCACCCACCCCCGCGGCGTTCCATCCATGTTCCCCGCTGGATGAGGGCGGCCTTGTTAAACTGCTATTTGGGGATCCGTAGCGTGTGGTTTTTATTATGCTCCATCCAGAACACCTTGGGGAGCCCGGACCTGTCAATAGAGTCTTCATTGATCATGGTGGCTAACGGAGTTCTTCTCTTTATTTTTCTTATCAGGGCCAACGCACGCAGCCAATGAAATCTAATCTAGGGGACTCCCCACTCGCATCATTTAGAGCGTGAGCAGCGGAAATTCCACGAAAGCCAAATAAAGCACGAGATGAAGGGACCCTGAAGGACCTCAGAGCACAGTCTGTGACAATGTACATATTTACCTCTGACGGAGGCGGCCGGGGACGCCCTCTCTGTATCCTTGCCATTTGCTGGTATTTTGCCTTAATTTTTTTCTAGTTTTTTTTTCACCTGAGGACATTCTTCCATTGATTTTTTTTAAAATATATTTTATTGATTTTTTTACAGAGAAAAAGGGAGAGGGATAGAGAGTTAGAAACATCGATGAGAGAGAAACATCGATCAGCTGCCTCCTGCACACCCCCTACTGGGGATGTGCCCGCAACCAAGGTACATGCCTTTGACCGGAATCGAACCTGGGACCCTTCAGTCCACAGGCTGATGCTCTATCCACTGAGCCAAACTGGTCAGGGCCATTGATTTTTTTAAAGAGAGAGTGGAAGGAAGGGAGAGAGATAGAAACATCAATGGGAGAGAAACATGTGGATTGGTTGCCCCGTGCCCTGACCAGGGCCCAGGCTGGGGAGAAGCCTGCAACTGAGGTACGTGCCCTTAATTGGAATCGAACCCAGGACCCTTTGGTCTGCAGGCTGACGCTCTCTCCACTGAGCCACACCGGCCGGGCTCTGCTATTTTCTTTCTGGCTCCTGCAGATTCAGACCTCCCTCCGCCTATAATCTCCTTTCTCGCCATTCCTGCCCCAGGGCCCTGCCTGTCTGCCCGTCCTTCTCGCTACTGTCACCGGTTCCTCGGCTCTAACATGTGGATCCTGTGGCCAGTTCCTGGAGCCCCTCATCCTAATGGGCAGGGTGGGCCTCTGACCATGAGGAACATCAGCTCTGACTCTCCCAGCGAACCGTCAGCGATTTCCCACGCCGGCAGCCATCAGCCAAGCCAGGGCTGGCCGCCACCGCAGTTAACTCCTGATTAATTAACTTAATCAGGGCTCTGCCGACGCTGACATCATTCCGGCACACCATTAGCTCAAAAGACCTCTCGTTGGCTCATTGCTTAAGTGATTTTTGAAATAGTTTTAATGAACTGCGCGGCTGTGCGATTCCGGGCTTATTTTTTCCCCTATCAACAGCAGAAAGGTGCATGAATATATGAAAAAAAATAATAAAGGGAAGCGCCGGGCTGGTGTGGCTCAGTGGTTGAGCATCGGCCTGTGTAGGAACCAGGAGGTCAGGGTTCGATTCCCGGTCAGGGCACATGCCCGGGTTGCCGGCTGGATCCCCAGTGTGGGGCGTGCAGGAGGCAGCCGATCCACGATTCTCTCTCCTCATTGATGTTCCTCTCTCTTTCTCCCTCTCCCTTCCTCTCTGAAATCAATAAAAATATATGTATATTTTTTAAAAAACATGTATGACAGGGCTGCTCGGAGGACTCAGTGATTATGTTAAAGAACAGAATGATCTCAGGTTAGTGTCTGGCAGACAGTGAAAGCTTGTCAGAACAGCGTGTGGCTCTCTACTTGCTTACGTGGGGCTGGGGTGCCGGGGGGGCTATGGCTTAAGACGGGTAGGTGAGCCTGTTGTCTCTCGGGCCACGTGAAAGTCAAGGACAGCTTGTATCTAACAGACTCTGATCCTGGAGATGGAGTTTCTAAATCACAGGTCGGCCAAGAAGCTGCCACGCTTTCCTCGGAAAGGGTTTGGATGGCAGGAGAGTAGTTTAGAACAGGACGTGCTGTGTTTTTAGTCCCTGGTGACGGATTCTCGCCAGGGACTTCGGCGAGCTCCTCTGAGCTTCTCTACCGCCCGCACGGCCCGCCCGCCTCACGTTCCGGGCCATTGCCAAGTCACAGCAGGAAAGCATTTTAAACACTAGCAAGTGCAGCCCTGGCTGGGGTGGCTCCACTGACTCAGTGGCGTCCTGTGGACCGAGAGGTTGCCGGTTCGATTCCCGGTCAGGGCCCATGCCCAGGTTTCGTGTCGGTTTCGGAGAGAAACCCACAAAGCGACTCGCAAGCGGGCTCCCCACACCCATGTGTCCTGGGCCTCGGCCGTTACTCACCTGGCCGGGTGAGCACCTCCCAGCATCTCCTGGTAGAAGCTCGTTTCAACCTGGCCCAGGGCAAGCCCCACCTGCTCTCCGCTGGGTCCTCGCTGCCCACGCGAGAACTCGGCCGGCCGCCTGGCTTGAGTTTCCGCCCACTTCCTCACCCACCTGAAAACCCTTAGCATCTCCCACCGGTCTTCTTCCTCAGGCCGGTGACTGGGGGATGCTCATCTCTCACACTCACCAAGGCCGATCCCTCACACGTCTTCACAACAGTTCGTTAGAAAAATGTCCAGGCTGCCATTGCAACTTTCCTGCTGTGACGATGATCTGTCCACTTTGCTTTTAAAAAAATATATATATGTTTTTAGCCGAAACCGGTTTGGCTCAGTGGATAGAGCGTCAGCCTGCGGACTGAGAGGTCCCGGGTTCGATTCCGGTCAAGGGCATGTACCTGGGTTGCGGGCACATCCCCGGTGGGGGATGTACAAGAGGCAGCTGATCGATGTTTCTCTCTCATCGATGTTTCTAACTCTCTCTATCTCTCTCCCTTCCTCTCTGTGAAAAATCAATAAAATATATTTTTTTAAAAAAAATATATATATATATGTTTTTATTGATTTCAGAGAGAGGAAGGGAGAGGAAGAGAGAGAGACAGAAACATCACTGATGAGAGAGAATCATGGGTTGGCTGCCTCCTGCACGCCCCACACGCTGGGGGTGGAGCCCGCCACCCGGGCCTGTGCCCTGACCGGGAATCGAACCCTGACCTCCTGGTTCCTAGGTCGACGCTCAATCCACGGAGCCACGCCGGCCAGGCTGTCCACCTTGCTGTTGACGGTGGAGTGCTGCTGCTGATGCTTTTCTGGAAGCCTGTCATCCCCAGCACTCGGGAGCCCAGACCCACTGCAGCCTCGAGGGCCCATCGCAGGGAGCGTCTAACGGGGCTGGTGGCCTCCCTGCCTCGCCCTTCGTTTACTAGCGAGGAGCGTGCCCTCTGCGCTCTCCCGGGGACAGGTCAGCGGCGGACTCTCTGACTTACACAGGAAGCCTGCCTGGATGCCTCCCTCGCCGGTCCTCCTCCCGCTCGCTGCCAAGGCGTTCTGGCGCGGACATCTCATTTACGTGAGACCAGCAGGACTCCCCAGCTGCCGGCAGAGTAGGACTGGCTCCAGGGTCCTTGCCAGGACGCTAATCCGAGGCCTGGGAGAATGCCATGTCTCCATAAATCCCCCCCTTCATCAGCCTTCTGTTTCACTCCCAGGCCAGTAGCTCAGGACTCATTCCCAGATGTGCCTCCCGGGCGATGCTGGCGCACGTGAGCGAGGTTCCGTAGCCCTGGGACAGGAGGCGGCCAACCACGGGGCCATCGGTAAACCACGCTGCCCGTGTATTTCTTTTTTGCAAAAAAAAGTCTTGCTGGAATCCGGCCGCGCTCCATGCGTGTATACATGTCATCTGAGCTGCTATGGGGGACGCAGCAGAAGAGGGGAGTACTCAGGACAGAGACTGCGTGGCCTGCAAAGCCTAACACAGTTCCGGAACTCTGTTCCTTTAAGAGGCAAGGCCGGGCCCTAGCTGGTTTGGCTCAGTGGCTAGAGCGTCAGCCTGTGGACCGAAGGGTCCCGGGTTCGATTCCAGTCAAGGGCACATGCCCGGGTTGCGGGCTCGATCCCTCGTAGGGTGCAAGCAGGAGGCAGCCGATCAATGATTCTCTCTCCTCATTGATGTTTCTATCTTTCTATCCCTCTCCCTTCCTCTCTGAAATCAATAAAAACATAATGAAAAAAAAAAAAAAAGAAGCGAGGCCGGGAAGCTGGGGGAGGAAACCTTGGGAAGGACAGGGGTCATTTTGCAAAGCTCCTGCCCGGCTGGACCCCTGCATGGCCTGGGTCCCGGGGGCAAGGGGAGGGGGCTGCCCTTTAGGAGGGGGAGTGGGTCCCCTCCACAAGCCCAGAGGTTCCCCGAGCGTCCGAGGATCAAAGACTCTCGAGCACATGACCCGGATGTCCACGTCCCAGGCCCGTAGGTCCCAGTCCTCCTTCTGGGGGCCCCTCACCTGGGGCCGGCAGGTCAGACTCTGTACCCTCGGTCCGGGCCATGGACCGGTGTTTGCGATCAAAACCCAGGTCCTGACATCTCTGTGGTTGGCACTCGGCCACTCGAGGGTCATGGAAAAGGCAGCCAGCGTGACATCTACACCGTGGAATACGACGCTGCCGTGAAAAAGAAGGAATTCTTACTATTCGCAACGGCATGGATGGGCCCGGAGAGCATGATGCTGGGCGAAATAAGCCAGTCGGAGAAACATACATATCACATGATCTCACTCGTTTGTGGAATATAATGAACAACATACACCGATGAGGAAAAACAGAGCCAGAGGAAGAAATATTTTCAAATATAATAGAAGTAACCCTGTAATTTGCAGATTTTTAACATTTCCTACAACTCACGCGATACCATACTATGTTAGTACGGTTTGGGGTAATATTTTTATACTTAAAGTCCTTTTTTTCTTGAAATATTAATGTTTATTGCATGGGATATTATTATGTTTAAGATCGCTTTTCTTGAATAATTGGTGTTCACTGCATGTAACGTTATTATGTTTAAAATCATTTTTCTTGAGCTGTTAAAAAAATAAATAAAATAAATAAAGGATTGCACCATCCTGTAAAAAAAAAAAAGAAAAGAAAGAAAAGACAGCCAGCGTCACTGAATTGCAAAACAAGCACGTGCCCAGCTTTCGGCGTGCTCAGCATTTTTCTGAATGAAGACAGAAGCTACGACAACGAAGAAAGCGGTTAGGGGTTGCTGTTTTTTAATTCGTTATTTAATGAAAGGACTTCAGAGGGAAGGAGAAGAACTAAACAAGACAAGCAAGTCAGGAGCTCGGGTGAGGTGACCTGCGCTTCGTCCATCAGAGGCTTTTTGTCTGTTTTGGTTGTTTTTAAATATGTTTTGTATTGATTTCAGAGAGGACAGGAGAGGGAGAGGGAGAGAAACATCCATGATGAGAGAGGATCATGGATCGGCTGCCTCCTGCACGCCCCACCCTGGGGATCGAGCCCGCCACCCGGGCATGTGCCCTGACCGGGAATCGAACCGTGACCTCCTGGTTCCTAGATCAACGCTCCACCACACTGGCGACCCCCAAACCTCCCTGCACGGCCCACCACAGCATTACAGCTTCTCATTTGTGTCATCTCAGTTCACATCCGCTTCTCCTACTGGACTCTGAGCTGCAGGGAGGGAGCGTGTGGACTGTTTGCCGCTGAGTCTCCCGGGGCTGGCCGGGCGCCTGGCTTCCCGGGTACCGGCTGGAGAAAGAACCGACTGGCGGGCGGACAAGCTCCTGCAAACCCAGCCACGCTCTCCCGGATGCTGTGCGTGGTCCTCCGTCAGAGCTGGAGAAAGTAGCCCTGGTACCTGCAGAGGAGGCGGGTACGATGCCCGCGGGGCATAGAAAATCCGTCGAATGCCTTTCCTTCTGTTGGAAATCTTGTGCAATTCCCTCGGCAAGCCTAGCAACGTATCCACTTTTCATTAAATTGATTCCAATTGAATCTAAACGCGGGTTCAATATAATTTTCTGAATTCCACCGAGCCGTAATTCCTGTGTCTGAGTGAAAAATAACAAACGGTTTTTCAAAACGGGGCGCTGGGTGAGATTTCTTCGCTTGGTATTTCTGAGTCCCCGAGGGCGTCACAGATCCATCAGCTTTGCCGCAGAGGGCAGCGTGTGCTTCCTGTGCTTGGCCTTGAACTGTGTTGTTGTTTTTCCTGTGTGTGTGTGTGTTTTTTAAAAATATATTTTTATTGATTTCAGAGAGGCAGGGAGAGGGAGAGATAGAAACCTCAATGATGAGAGAGGCTCATGGATCGGCTGCCTCCTGCACGCCCCACACTGGGGATGGAGCCCGCAATCGGGGCATGTGCCCTGACCGGGAATCGAATCTGGGACCCTTCCGTCCGCAGGCCGACCCTCTATCCACTGAGCCAAACCGGCCAGGGCTTGACATGGCCAAAATCTCTTCCTCAAGTCCCTGGCGGGAAGTGAGGCCGGGCAGGGTGTCCCTGGGGACTCGCCAGCAGGGCTCTGGCCACCAGGACTTGCTGGGACAGCCCCTCCGCCCACTCGTGTTTGTTGGGTGACGATCACTCAGGGAGGCGTGGTCCCTGGCACTCGGATGCCAGCTGTAGGGATGATATTAAATCTCCCTCCTGGGTCCGTTCTCCTGCTAGCAAACTCGGGAACAGGCGGGCGATAAACGAATGAACACAACCCCTTCTTTCCCATTGCCCTGGAGAAGAAATTAATTCCTGGGCAGACAAGTAACCAAGAGGGGTCCCATCCCGCCTCCTGCAGCCTCTGCCACTCTGTTCTCCCAAAATCTAATTTCCGTGCAAACCCTGGAGGGGGTGCGCATCCCTGGGAGAAGGCCTCCTGGCAGGCTCGCTGATACGGACGCCGGAATTCCACGCTAAGGAAATCTCGCCCTGATCTAGAAGCCGGGACTGCCCGGCCGGTGTGGCTCAGTGGTTGTGCATCAACCTATGAACCCCGAGGTCACGGTTCGATTCCTGGTCAGGGCACATGCCCCGGTTGTGCGCTCGATCCCCGATAGGGGACGTGCAGGAGGCAGCCAGTCAATAATTCTCATCATTGATATTTCTACCTCTCTCTCCCTCTCCTTTCCTTTTTGAAATCAATAATATATATATATATATATATATATATATATATATATATATATATGGATGCAGACTCAGCTGCAAGTATTGCACCCCCCAGAAGGAGCATATAAATTTCATTTACAGGCAAATACCTGGATAGATATGTACAAATACACACGGTCTTTATTTTCAAGAACGTAAATTCTCTGCCTGCCTAGGACCTAGGATATAAATAAACCGCCCAGGCAGCCCAGTGTCCTTTGCTGCCCAGAGTCCCCAGGGCAGAGCCCTCTGCAAGGTCACCCCTGCGGCTATTTATAGCGCACTGGCACGCGGCTGAAGCTGACTGATGGTGGCACCGTGGCACTCCAGGGCGCTGTAGCCAGCCTCCTGCATCACGCCTCCCTGGGGCCACGCTCTGCGGTCCCCGGTCCTGCCTCGCTGGCCTCGACTGCAGGAGACAGGGCGGCTGCTTCTCTGGTTTGGGGAGGACACAGCCAGGACCCGCTCAGCCCAGGAGGGCAGGAGCGGGAAGGGATGTCTGCTGGGCCCTGACCACCCGCCGGCCCTGTGCTGGGAGCTGCAGAGTGAATATTTTTTAAAATATTTTTTTAATTAAAATGGGTTGATGGTGCCTTTGTTTCGGGAAATCCACGTGAGTGAGCGCCTGGCCACTAGCCAGAAGCAGACGTTTTAGAGCGAGGCGCGGAGAACTGGGTCTGAGGAGGCAGGGGGACATGGGACGTGACTATCTGTCCGCGGCCTTTCGCTGCTTGGGTTGGAAAGGGATTGACCACCCACCTGGACTTCTCAGTCCCTCCGCCTCTTCCACCATCTCCCCTCTGGCAGCCGTCAGCCTGTCCTCTGTGTCTGTGAGTCAGCTTCGGTTTCGTTTGTTCATCTGTGCTGCTCTGTGGATTCCCCATGGGAGTGAGATCACATGGTATTTGCCTTTCTCTGTCGGACTTATTTCACTTAGCACAATGCCCTCTAGGTCTAGTCACGTGGCTACACATGGCCAGCTTTCCTTCTTTTTTTTTTTTATGGCCAAGTAATCGCCCATTGAAAATGGGCACCACTTCTCTCTCTCGTGGTGGGCATTGGGTTGCTTCTGTATCTTGGCTTTTGCAAATACTTCTGCAGTGAGCGTAGGGGGTGCATATATTCTCCGGAATTAAGTGTTTTCATTTTCTTAGGATAAACACCCAGAAGTGGGATCGCTGGGTCATACGGCAGTTCCATTTTTAATTTTCCGAGGACCCTCCACACTGTTTTCCACGGTGGTGGCACCAATTCGCATTCCCACCAGCCGTGCGAGAGGGCTCCCTTTTCTCCACATCCTCGCCAGCACTTGTTTGGTGATTTGTTGATGATCGCCATCCGGACGGGTGTAAGGTGATGCCTCGTTGTGGTTTGGGGGAGGTAAAGCACAGCATAGGAAATGAAGTCAATGATATCGTAATGGCTGTGCGTGGTGCCAGGTGGGTACTAGAAGTGTCAGGGGGTTTTCTCTACGCTGTTCACCTGAAACAATACAAAAAGGTATCAAACGCATGCTGTGATTAAAAAACATAAAAGCGAATGAAAATTAAAGAGATAAATAAAAAATAAGCTCCGTGTTGGATGGAGATGAATATAAATGGCTCTTTTTATGAACAGATGGTCCCATGAATCAGGACCAGGGACAGCGTCCCTGGGTGGCTTTCCTTTCTTCCTGTTCACACCCTCTCCAGCCGCTCCCTGGGATCAGGAAAGATCTGGTCTCTGGCTCCAGGAGCCCAGGCAGAGACCCAGGGAAGAGAGAATGGGTGGGTGGGTGGATGGATGGATGGGTGGATGGATGGATGGATGGATGGATGGATGGGTGGGTGAGTGGGTGGGTGGGTGGGTGGATGGATAGATGGGTGGGTGGGTGGATGGGTGGGTGGATGGATAGATGGGTGGGTGGGTGGGTGGGTGGGTGGATGGATAGATGGGTGGGTGGGTGGATGGGTGGGTGGATGGGTGAGTGGATGAATGGGTGGGTGGGTGCTGGGTGAAATTACCATGAGCCCCGTCATCCTCGTGTGAGATCTCCGCTCATTCCTGGGTGTGGACTGGGCCTTCAGCTCTTCTTGGCTTCCGGGCTCCAGCTTCCTCCAGGGCTGCCTCAGCCCCTGCCTATGGTTCCAAAACATACACGTCTCGGGGACCAGCGGCTGCGTTGCAAGGACAAGAAGAGCCCACGGGGGAGGAGGGGCAGAGGAGGACGGGAGCTCGGTGTCCTTGGGAACACAGGTTGCTCCTTTTGGTCCCAACAGATTGGTCCTTTTTTTAAAACCACTTACAACATTGAATGGATTGGGCGTGGGGCGGGGTGGGGGGCGGCGGAGATACAATTCTTATTTTAATGCATGCAGGCAATTTGGAAGACCGCCTGGTCCCGGAGCCAAGTGTGAAATAGAGCTGAAATTAGGGATGCGTCTATGCCGTCGCCTCTTTTGTAGGAGCCCGAAGCCAGGAACAGCACACTAGCTGGAGGAGGAGGAACGGCCAGCGCGTGCAGGAGAAACCAGCATTGTTATCATTATCACGTAATTGTTACTCAGCCTCCTAATGCGGGAGCACAGTGGAGCCAAATGACACCCCCTTAAGAGGAGCCTGGCTCCCTCCCCTCTCTTTGTTCCCTTGTCTCCTCCCTAATCTCCCTGCCTCTCCCCCCCCGCCCCCCCCCCCCCACCAAACGCAAGCCTTTCCCTCCAGCCCCAATGGCCTTGCTCACAGCCCGTTTCGCCATCTTTTTCTTATTAAAATTTAACAGACGTGCATCGGACACATTTGATAAAATACATTCACCGAGGAGACGCGAGAGGAAAGAAATGGGACTCATCTGTAATGCTCTCCGCCCGGAGGTAGCGGGGAAGGCGAAGGAAGGCTGTGGGGTAGGGAATTCTCTTCCCTCGGATGTGAAACGCGTGCAGGATTAGTAACCAGCAGGCGCCAGAGTGGCCCCTAAGGTGACTGGCTTCTCAAGGACAGCTACTTGGATAGGTCCTTGAAGCAGGTGAAGATTGGGGGAGGGCCCCCCGCCTCCCGCTCCCCCCCCCCCGGGCCCTGAGAGCCAAGCGGGGAGCTGCTGTAAGCATCCCTCAATGTGGGGGAGACGCAGAGAAAGGGCAGAGCGGAACGGCACAGGGCTGGGCGACTTTTCATGACACCCCAATTCCCCATTAAAGTTTCTTGGATTAAAAACAAACAAACTCCGGCATGGCTCAGTGGTAGAGCGTCAACCTATGAACCAGGAGGTCAGGGTTCGATTCCCGGTCAGGGCATATTCCCTGGGTTGTGGGCTCCATCCCCATGTGGGGCGCGCAGGAGGCAGCCGACCCATGCTTCTCTCTCTCCCTCTCTGAAATCAGTAACAATATATCATTAAAGCCAAATATCTGGATGAGATTTCGAAAAGCTGCATGGAAATCGGCTCTCTGAGAAACTTCGTTCTAGGCCAGTGGTTCTCCACCGTGGCTGCCCATTAGAATCACCCGGGAATCGTTTTAAAATCCTGATGTCTGGGCCTCGTCCTCCGGAAATTCTGTTTCTCTGTTGCTCATGTTGCGGCCCCGCCTCATCACAAAGAAACAGAATTTCCGGCGGAGGAGGCCCAGAAATCAGGATTTTGAAAAGATTCCCAGGTGATTCTAATGGGCAGCCCGGGTGGAGAACCACTGAGCTAGCCCATCTGTCCCACCCGATGTGGGTTCTGCTAAAAACAAGCAGCAATGGCTGGGAAGTTTCCTTCTTGTTCTCTTTTAAAATGTGCATTAGAATTCCACACCAGCTTAGTATTGGCTAGTTTGTTGGAGCTCAAGCGCTTTCTGCCTAATCAGTTGGGCCACACACACCCATAGCCCCCCCCACACACCCCCATCCCCGCCCCCCAGCTCGGGGTTTGAACAGAGAAGCCTGGCCCTCTCCGCTCAGCCAGGGTTTGCCTGGACGGGACCAGCCTGGCCCGGGCGGGGACTGTCGGGCCCTCCATCTCTCAGGAAGCACCTTCTGCTCTCCATTTATTCACTCAACAAGCCATGACACTGAGGGCCCCTCGGGCACCCCATCTCGCCTCATTAGCTACCCTCATCAGCCGCTTGGTGAGGGCTGTGACGTCTGAAAAGCTTTCAGGCCATTCGTGCTGGTGCGGGGTAGAAATTCATTTCCCCCAAGCCACGCGGAGAGGTAAACAAGCGAGGGCAGAGAACACCCTTCGCGACAGTCACCCGCGATGGATGTCCGTGCTGATTTACAGCTTGCAGGGTACTTCCGCACCCGAAGTCCTTCCACACCCGTTCCTGGGTCGTGTCTGTTTTCTCGGCTCCCCCGCTGGCTGCCAGAGGGGAGCCGCCGGGAGAATGGATGCCCTTATTACCACGGTCATTATCACCCACGCCGACAGCTAGCGAGGGCCGCGCGGTTCATGAAGTCCATCCATCAGTAGCAGAGCCGGCGAGGGCATTGCAAGGGTGGGGATGAGCTCTCTTGTGCTCAGTCACAGGGGAAATAGTGCCGCCCCCCACCCCCCAGCCATCAGATGCCGCCCGTGGCTCTGCTCCGAGGGCAAGGGCCCCGGCTTCTCGGGGCTTCGGGAGGGAATGTTGGGCTATCAGTAAAGCCAGGTGGGAACAGGAGAGTTGAAATCAAAGGCAAGCTGGCCCGGCCGGTGTGGCTCAGTGGTTGGGTGTTGACCTATGAACCTAGAGGTCAGGGTTCCATTCCGGTCAGGGCACAAGCCCGGGATGCGGGCTCGGTCCCCAATGTGGGGCGTGCGGGAGGCAGCCGATCCATGATTCTCTCTCATCATGGATGTTTATGTTTCTTCCTCTCCCTTCCTCTCTGAAGTCAATAAAAATATATATTTTTTTTAAAAACTTACCTGTTTAGGAGGACAGATCGGTTAAGGGAGTCATCACAATAACGTTTTTTAAAAAAACTTACCTGTGCTTCCTAAATTTCCCGTGGCAGATGTGTACTGCTTCGCAATGAGATATAAAACAGTATAAAGTTACTTTTTAAAAATCCCCAGTTAAGGCCATTTTAATGCATGCCTTTCATAGGTAGTAAAACTTAACAGCTGTCCAAGGAGACTTCCTGTCACATTAGAATCTACACAAGCTGTCCAAGATGTACACTCCTATGACTGGACTGCGGATCGAGAAGCCCAGAGGCTAAAGGTTACACGATTCACATTTTCTCTCATCCCTTTGCCAGCGTCGCCCTGGTTGCAGGCGGGGGAAGGACGGAGGATGAAGGACGCCGGGGTCATATAAATGCTAAGCAGCACAGGAATTACTCTCAAGCACGCTCTCCTCCCAGTCATCTCCCAGATATAAGTGCTTTTGATAAGTCATCAACGCGACTTTCCAAATTGAGCCGCCTCAGCCCTTTCAGGCCCGACCACAAGACAAAACGTATTGAACCGAAGGTTAAACTCCAATCGATTGCGTTTTTCTCCTCCGGCTTTTCCTCTTCTGCATTCTCCTTAGGGCGGCGAGTCGCGGCTGAGCCGCGGGGTCACTTTGGCTGTAGTGGTTGCTATTGTCAGCGGTGGTGTTTCTTTTCTTTTTTAAAAATATCTATTTTTATTGATTTCAGAGAGAGAGAGAGAAACATCGATGAGAATCATTGATTGGCTGCCTCCTGCACGCCCCCTACTGGGGATCGAGCCTGCAACCCAGGCATGTGCCCCTGACCAGAATCGAAGCCGGGACCCTTCAGTCCGCAGGCCGAAGCTCTATCCACTGAACCACACCAGCTAGGGCAGCAGTGGTATTTCTTACCCCCGCCCCCACCCCCTGGGAACGGACCTGGATTGGATTTTACATACATTACTTGGAACACCAGCAAAAGAGGATAAAATATAACTCTCGTCCATGCACACATCACCTCTCAGAAGAAATTTTGGGCTGTGAGAGGTGCAGGTACGTTTCCAGGGATGTCACAGGGACTAGACGTAAGGGCCTGATTTTCCCAGGCTTCCCTCTGGCTTTAGTCGTGTATCTGTTGTCTTGCTTTGTGTTTAAGCTATTGGCTTGGAGGAGTTCCCCTGAGGCGTACTGTCCTCCCTCCCTCTCCTTCCTCCAGCGACATGGGGAGCCGGATGGGACGCGGCCTGGTCCTCCCTGCACTGGGCTCTCAGCCTGGCGTTCCCCCTAACCCCGTGGTCGGCAAACTGCGGCTCGCGAGCTACAGGCGGCTCTTTGGCCCCTTGAGTGTGGCTCTTCCTAAGCCTTAGGAGTGCCCTAATTAAGTGAATAACAATGTACCTACCTATATAGTTCAAGTTTAAAAAATGTGGCTCTCAAAAGAAATTTCAATCGTTGTACTGTTGGCATTTGGCTCTGTGGACTCATGAGTTTGCCGACCACTGGGCTAACCCATCTCGTCTCTTTCCTTGTTGCCTTCATGACTCCTGCATGCTACCCTTCACATTCCCATGCTCCCGTGCGGTCACGTGTTGAAAGTCTGTCACCATGACTCCCAGGCGTGTCTTTTCTCTTGCTCTCTTTGTACCTCATTTCCAGCCTCGCATCTTTAGCTCCTACCATCATATCAGAGTCTTCGCAGCCAAAATGGAGTTTCCTTTCTTATTTTTTTTCTTTTCCATTCAGCTCTCTCTCTTTAAATTCTGTCTTAAAATGGTAATATCTCTAAACGCCATAAGCTTCATCAAAGTAGGAAATTTGAAATCCCTTGGCTAGTCTGGCTTATGGTTTTGTGTCTCTGGAAATTGAGGACGTAATTTGGACAAGAAATGCTACCCGAGGCCTGAATATGACCCGCAAGAAAAATGGGGCCAATGAAGTGAAAGTGGGGGTAGCCTGTTTGTCTTGGACTTGAAGGTGGACGGCTGAGTGGACCCCACAGAGGCAGAGGCGCTGGGCCAGGTGAAGACAAGGCCGGAGTAGGAAGAGCCTGGGACTTCAGAGCACACAGCCGTCGGAAGAGAAATCTGCTTTTGGTTTCTCAGCTGTAAGAAATTCCTCCTGGACCTATACTTTGGACAGAGGGACGCCCCAATGTGAACGCATGGCTGAGACTCCCAGAATCAAGTTTGTTTTGCCATTTGAACAGGGAACAGGAGAGACGCGGTGTAGGCATCAAAACGCCCTTTCCGCAACTCGCGCCGCCAAGCGTCATGGATGGAGGAGACTTTATATTCAGATGAGACCTGCAGCTAATCTGTCACTCTAAGAGCAAATTGCTCTCGAGCAGCTGAAACGACGGATGTGTCTGGATAAGAATTTAAATGGTCCGGTTTTCTTCTGGCGCCGTCACTCAGACGTGCCTGCTTCTGGTTCCGTGCTGTGGTCTCTACTTGGATGGCCATATGCCACACATTTCCCCACGGCCTGTCCCCTCAGCCACAGAAATACACACAACATAAGAATACAGAAAAGATTTAAATGACATTGCTTCTGTCCAGGTCCTGGATGACAAATTCCTATGAGCAGAACTGTGTCTCTTGCCCAGTTCGATGTCACGGCTCACAGCTCAAAGCCACCTTTTTTAAAAATCCTCACCCAAGGCGATTTTTCCATTTTTTTATTGACTTCAGAGAGGAAGGGAGACGGAGAGGGAGATAGAAACATCAATGATGAGAGAGAGTCATGGATCGGCTGCCTCCTGCAGGTCCCCTGCTGGGGATGGAGACTACAACCCGGGCGTGTGGCCAGACCAGGAATCGAACCGTCACCTCCTGGTTCACAGGTCGACACTCAGCCACTGAGCCACACCGGCCGGGCTATTTTTTCATGTCTTAATTCTATCCAGTCAGACTTTTGGCCAGGGAGGCTGGGTGGCTCATCTACAGGTGATGAGAGAGCAGAGAGGCTGGGTGACCCACCTACAGGTGATGAGAGAGCAGGGAGGCTGGGTGACCCATGTACAGGTGATGAGAGGGCAGGGAGGCTGGGTGACCCATGTACAGGTGATGAGAGAGCAGGGAGTCTGGGTGCCCCACCTACAGGTGATGAGAGAGCAGGGAGGCTGGGTGACCCATGTACAGGTGATGAGAGGGCAGGGAGGCTGGGTGACCCATCTACAGGTGATGAGAGAGCAGGGAGGCTGGGTGGTCCATGTACAGGTGATGAGAGGGCAGGGAGGCTGGGTGACCCATGTACAGGTGATGAGAGAGCAGGGAGGCTGGGTGGTCCATGTACAGGTGATGAGAGGGCAGGGAGGCTGGGTGGTCCATCTACAGGTGATGAGAGAGACGGGAGGCTGGGTGACCCATGTACAGGTGATGAGAGAGCAGGCAGGCTGGGTGGCCCATGTACAGGTGATGAGAGAGCAGGGAAGCTGGGTGACCCATGTACAGGTGATGAGAGGGCAGGGAGGCTGGGTGACCCATGTACAGGTGATGAGAGAGCAGAGAGGCTGGGTGACCCATGTACAGGTGATGAGAGGGCAGGGAGGCTGGGTGACCCATGTACAGGTGATGAGAGAGCAGGCAGGCTGGGTGGTCCATGTACAGGTGATGAGAGAGCAGGCAGGCTGGGTGGTCCATGTACAGGTGATGAGAGAGCAGGGAGGCTGGGTGGTCCATGTACAGGTGATGAGAGGGCAGGGAGGCTGGGTGACCCATGTACAGGTGATGAGAGGGCAGGGAGGCTGGGTGACCCATGTACAGGGGATGAGAGAGCAGGGAGGCTGGGTGATCCATGTACAGGTGATGAGAGAGCCGGGAGGCTGGGTGACCCATGTACAGGTGATGAGAGGGCAGGGAGGCTGGGTGGCTTATCTGCAGGTGACAGAGGAGCTGGAGTCCCCGCTGGCAGTGGGGCCAGCGGGAGGGGCGGTGGCAGAGGCTGGGTGGGCAGGAGGAGCAGCAGATGGACTGACCGAGCCCAGAACAGAGGCCCTTTCAGGAAATCCACTGCTAATGCCAGAGGGAGAGACTGTTGCCGTGGCAACTAGGGCTTGGGGCTGGGAGGGCAGCAGCCCTGGCGGTGAACAGAGTGTGTTGAAAATGAACCTCAAAGAGGTGGGTGCCCTGCAGGGTCTCTGAGGCTCCGGCACCTGATTGAAGGCTGGCCCCTTCTCTCCCATCCGGGGCTTGGGCTCCTCTGGGCTCCAGGGACGGAATGAGATTCCAGCCCAGCGGGGTGGGGGGCGCCCCAATGGCTGCCCTGCCCCCCAGGCCTTTCCGTGGGGCCGGCACTGGGTCTCCTGTTTGCAAAAGAGGCAGCGGCCAGAGGAATCCAACGATGTTCTCCTACCCACCGGCCGCCTCTGGCTTTTTCTCTTGAGCCCGCCACCTGCCTGCCTCCGCATCCTTCCGTGTCACCTGTGCGGGGGCCTGGATGATGGCAGGTTGTGCAGCGGGGGTACAGCCTCCCACACCGCCCTCAGGAAGAGGAAGACAAGTACCAGGTGATCTCACTCACACGTGGAATCGCGTGAACAAAACACGCTGATGCACAAAGTAGATCCAGAGACACGGAAGCATGGAACAGGCTGGTGAATCTCAGAGGGACAGCGGGCGTTTGAAAAGCAGTTAGGCCCGGCCGGCTCAGTGGTTGAGCATCGACCTGTGAACCAGAAGGTCAGGGTTCGATTCCCGTCACGGGCTCATGCCCGGGTTGCCGGCTCGATCCCCAGTAAGGGGCGTGCAGGAGGCAGCTGATCCATGATTCTCTCTCCTCATGGATGTTTCTCTCTCTTCCTCTCCCTTCCTCTCTGCAACCAATAAAAATATATTTGTTAAAAATTAGAAAAGAAAAAAAAAGGCAGTTAGGATCACAGGCACACGAACTTCCCGTCTCCCCGTAGCTGTAAGGGGAGGCAGAGAGAGCTATGGTCGCCTCAGGCACCTTCCCCCCGCCCCCCCCCCCCCGCGCCCCCGTCCAGGCTGCAGTGGGAGAACTCAGATGAGACTTAAAGCCCAGGGACCCTTAGGAGCAGGGATTTCCATCCTTTCCAACCACTCCCGGCCACTCCATCCGGCCGCGAAGAGGCCCACCATGTGGGTGCTCCTTCTCACTTCACCTGCATAAATATCTCAGAGCCGGGCCATCGCCAGCAGCCAGCCCTTCCAACCCCCTCCCCGAGGAATGCGGCCGGGGAGGAGGCCGATCACGCAGGAACTTGTGGGAAAACGGGGAAGGGAATGGAGCTGCAGCATCCTCCTTATCTTTCCGAGCACGTGGCCTTCTCATTGCCATGCTCCCTGCTGGTCGGCTGAGTGACTGGCTGGTGAAAAACCAACAAAGCACGACACCTTCTCAAAGATAACGAAGAGTCACATGGTGACGCCCTTCCCTTCCATCGGAACCGGAGGAGATGCCACCATGGTCTCCATGGAAACAGGCTCCACCCCTTCCCGGGGCCCAGGAACAACCCTGTCCCTGTGAGATTGGGGAGTCCACGTTGGATGGGCACCCTGGGCACGCTCAGCTGTGAGCCCCATGCAGCCCTGCCCACTGAGCCTTCCTGCCGACGACCATCTCCTCCCTCCTACACGCCTACTCTGGGGCCATTTCTCTTCCTTGTCTGTCTTCTTACCCCACTGACCTGCTCCAGGGAGAATTCTTCATAAACATAAAGAGCAGAGGGAGAGGGGACGGAAGGACATAGATAGGACCCCAGGCCAGAAAATCTGAGTTCAACCCGCATCCCGCAGATATCTTTTTTATTTTAAGAGCAGGGAAGAGAGAGGGAAAGAGAGAGAGAAGCACTGATGTGAGAAACATCCATCGCCTGCCTCCTGCATGCCCCCCACCAGGGATCACGGCTGCAACCTGCACCTAGACAACGCCCAACCCACTGAGCCACACCAGCCAGGGCCCAGCAGCGACATCTGTCCATGGCTTGGATGGCTGAGCTCCTCAGAGCCTCCATTTGCTCCTTCCACACCCCCTCCTGCCCTCCCAGCCAAGCGACCAGGTTGGTCCTCGCTGTCACCTTGTCCATCCAGATGCCTCCCCGTCTGACTTCCTCCCAACCTGTCTCACCAGACACATCCCGACCCGAGCACGGACCGCGCCGTCCTGGGCACGTGGAACGCCTGTAGACTGACCAGGGAGTATCAGGAGGCGATATTCGAGGAAATGGATGGAGCCTTTAGGTTGGAAGGAAGTTGCAGCTCCACGAGTGACCAGAGCTAGAGTCAGCAAGGACAGAAGGGTGGTCTGCTTATGGTGATGCAGTCCCTTCCCTACGAGGATCAGATTTCCTTACCACCCCCTCCTCCCCCACCCCCGCCAGTCTCTCTCCTTAATCGAACCAGCAACCCTTCCATGGGGTGGACCGTGCCCAACCAACTGAGCCATGCGGCCCAGGGCTGCATTCGGTGTTTTAACTGTGCTGTTTAGCCTTATCAATATTTCCAAGTATCAACAGCGCACCTAGAATCATCTCTAATAATAAAGGCGTGATATGCTAATTAGACTGAACAGCCGAACGACCTTCTGGACGACCTTCAGATAAAGGCGGGGCTTCAAGGGCCAAGCCTCTTGCATGAATTTCGTGCATCGGGCCTCTAATCCAAGGTATAATGAGCATGGTCTGTGTCCGGGGAACTTATAACTGATATTAATCCCGATGGAATCTAATAACAACAGTTAGATTGTGCTCACACGGATCCGTTCCCTCTCATTTTCACGTCCGGGCCTGGGCGAGCAGTCTCTGTTATCTCCACTTCTCAGATGGAGAACTGGGAGCACAGATACGCCAGGACCTGCCCAAGGTCAGAGTCAGGAGCAGAGGAGGGAAAGACAAGCATAACAATTTGAGTTTGTGAATTCCTTTCCCTGCTCCCACTACCACTACCTCCCCCCACAAACACAAAATCAGATCCATAGCCAGGGCCAAGCCCGCATGACCCAGCCCCAGCCCCCATCGGATCCACAGTGACGGCCCCTGCAAAGCACAGATCCGTCTGGGTGGGGTGTGGCCGTGTCCGCACGACCTTCGTGTCTGCAGACCGTTAGGGCGTCTCTCTTCTCAGATCTTTTCATGATGTCTTGTGAAATGAATAAAGGAAGTGGTAAAGCAGCATGGCATCATTTCATCGGAGTAAAGAGAGTATATATTTAGCCCGGCCAGTGTGGTTCTATGGTTGAGCGTCCACCTGGTCAGGGCACATACCCAGGTTGAGGGCTTGATCCCCAGTGGGGGGCGTGCAGGAGGCAGCCGATCCATGATTCTCTCTCTCATCCTTGATGTTTCTCTCTCTCTCTATCCCTCTCCCTTCCTCTCTGAAATCAATTTAAAAAAAGAAAGCCCAGCCCTAACTGGTTTGGCTCAGTGGATAGAGTGTCGGCCTGCGGGCTGAAGGGTCCCAGGTTCGATTCCGGTCAAGTGGGGGGTGTGCAGGAGGCGGCTGATTGATGTTTCTCACTAGTCAGTGTTTCTAGCTCTCTATCCCTCTACCTTCCTCTCTGTAAAAAAATCAATAATATATATATATTTTTTAAAAAAACAAATCTTTTAAAAGAGTACGTAGTTATATTCTACATATGTCTGTGCAGAGAAATGTGTGAAATAGTACAGACAAAACTGGTAAGAGTGGGAGTGGCGATGGGTGGAATGGGAAATGAGTTTTCTTTTTTTAATTTCTTTTTTCTTTTTCATTTCAGAGCGAGGACGTACGTCCAAGGGCAATTCAAGACGCGGCGTTGGCATGGGCAGGGTGTCGGAGGAGGCTGTCTCCTCTTCCCTCACTTGCACAATAAAGACCTTCCCACCGCATATCCCGAGGGTGAGAAATAAATCACGCGTAATAGGAAACGAAGAGGAATTTCCACGGAGCGGCCCCCATCAATCAGAAAGGCCTCCGGGAGGCCATGATGGCACGGACTCCTACGGGAGGGGCGTTTCTCTAAGCACATTTTCTTTTCATGAGTTTGTATTATTCAGTAGCTTTTGGTTTGATCGGTGCGCCGCCGTCTGTCACGGTTGGGCAGGGTGGTCTCCAGGGGAGCCGGTGGGCTCTCCCCTCGCTGCCCGAAACCGGGAGAGGACGTGGACGGCACGTGGTAGGGGCCCAAGGAAGCAGGCGCTCCAAGGAGTTGGTACAAAGGCAGTTTCATGAACTTCCCATGAGCCCAGATGGCATGTAGCAACTTACAGAACAGAAATGTCATGCCTAGCTATACAAGCACTTTTTTGTTGTTGTTGTTAATCCTCATCTGGGGATGTTTTTCCATTGATTTTGATAGAGAGTGGAAGGGAAAGGGGGAGAGAGAGAGAGAGAGAAACATAGATGTGAGAGAGACACATCGATGGGTTGCCTCCTGCACGTGCCCTAAGGGCAGGGATCAAACCCCAACCACCGAGCCACCCCAGCCAGGGCCGCAGTCACTCATCTTATTGATGCTGAAATGGTCTCACTTTGGGTCCATGAAGACCTCTTCAGGTTGGCTCCTCGGTCCTTCCGACGCCGTTCTGGTAGCATTGAATGGCTTCCTTTCTTGCTGGGAGGACCAGCGTTCCAGGCTTACTGGTGCCCCGGGCCTGGGAGCGAACATTTCTTTAACAAGTCCTGGTTCCTTTCAGTGGCGAGTGGCATTTGGAGAATAAAATTTAGGCCGTGGGGTTGCTTCGGCTACTGGACGGGCCATTGTCTTCGAGGCATTTTTGGTGGATGGAGCTAAGACATAGGTTATGTTTTGTGGGGGATACGATACATCATGAGTTCATATTGGTATTTCCCGTTCGAATTCAGGACAACTGGGTTTTTACATGACCTCACTGATTTGACACTTGTATTTCCTCCCAACCATGCTATCCAACCATCTCCATTCTCAACACCACCAGCATAACCACTTTTCCTAGGATAACACACACAAAAGTCTCCAAACAACAACATCTACGCTATCACCGACAATACGATGACCGGTCACAGGCTCATGGCGTGGGGGTTCTCTTGTTCGGACGGATGGTTTGGTTCTGGTGGGTTTGTATCCCCAGGTTACATCTCCCACGAGAAACATACAGTCCAATGATCGTGTTTTAAGTTCCTTTTCAGAACCATGTCCCACCGAGGGACAGGTTCATTGGTTCTCAATGTCCGGTGATTGCTTGTTAAATTCATGTAGCTTTGTTTTAGAATTCTCCGTAACATTCACATTACTGCAAAGTTAAGTATACAAAATGAGGTATGTTCAAAGAGGTCTAAATTGTTTTTTTTTTTAAATATATTGTTATTGATTTCAGAGAGGAAGGGAGAGGGAGAGAGAGAGATGGAAACATCCATGATGAGAGAGAATCATGCATCGGCTGCCTCCTGCACGCCCCACACTGGGGATCAAGCCCGAAACCCGGGCATGTGCGCTTGACCAGGAATCGAACCGTGACCTCCTGGTTCACAGGTCGACACTCAACCCCTGAGCCAAGCTGGCCTGGCAACACTGTAATCTCTAACTCCTCACACAGGAGGTGGGTTCCTCCCTGACATTTTCTTCCCTTAATGCCTGTCCCCTCTGCAAAGAGTCACCTTGTGGCACTGTGAGATGTCCCCGATCGCCGAAGATCATAAAATAAGCCAGGAAGACATGTCCCCTCTGTCCTCATCTCCCTTAGCGTCGCTATTTAACATCAAAGTCCAGTGTCCTGGCTCCCAGGTCCCCGTGCACAGCCTGCTCCGCGGGAGCCTTGCATGGGCCTGTCTGTCAGCTGATGTGTCTTTGTCCCCAAGGACACCTCCTATGTGATCCCTTTATCTGCAGCTCAAAGACCTCTCTCGTTGCTCCAAGCACTGCTGGCGGTTGGTGGGTTTGGACAGAAGGTAGGAAGATTCGACTCCTGACATCAAAGGGGAACTTCATAGAGGCTTCTGGGTCTGAATTCTTGAATTCTTGCTGAGATGGGGCTTTGAGGAACCCCGATGAAGAGATCAACCCCACTCTCTCTTCTCCCACTGAGCTCTTCAATCAGCGCTGAGGCACTTTGGCCAATGAGCAACCCGGCACGGATCTCCACAAGGGAAAACCGTGTCCCCAGAGAGCTCCCCGAGAGGGAGAGGAGAGCGCCATGAAAAAGGCCAGGTCAGGCCAGCCGGCGTGGCTCAGTGGTTGAGCGTGGACCTATGAACCAGGAGGTCACGGTTCGATTCCCGGTCGGGGCACATGCCTGGGTTGTGGGCTCCATCCCCAGCGTGGGGCGTGCATTGATGAGTCCCTCTCATCCTTGATGTTCCTCTCTCTCTCTCTCCCTCTCTCTCTCTCTCTCTCTCTCTCTCTCTCTCTCTCCCCCCTCCTGCTCTGAAATCAGTACAAATATATTTGAAATAAAAAAATAAAAAGGCCAGATCACTGCAGAGGCAGAGGGTCCATCTCACCAGCGTTTGTAGCTGCTGTAGTGCTGGCCACCAAAGCGGGGTTCCCTTCGGCGGTGACCCTAGCTGCCTCCCTTCCGGCGCCTCTCGCTCCCATGCCTGCACCTGTCCCTGGTAGAGGCCTGCAGCCACCCGATCCTGGGGCGCACCTTCCCTACGCGGTTCGAGGCTGCCTGCCAAGGGGGAGCAACCCTTGTACCCAGGACCTCTCGCCTCCTGCGCACACCCTCCTTGCCCCTCTGGTTTCCTCCCAGGCCTGCAGGCCACCTGCTCTCTCACTGGCCCTTGCCACCTCTTCTTAGTCTGTTAGCCAGTCCACGGCACGAGGATGTCCCCACTGGGATCCTCCGTGGGTGTACCTCCGAGAATGGTCCCGAGACACCTGCATCCGAATCACCCCAGGGCACCTGTTAAAAATGCAAACGATGAGGGCCCGGCAGGCGTGGCTCAGGGGTTGAGCGTCCACCTGTGAACCAGGAGGTCATGGCTCCATTCCCCTCAAGGGCACATGCTGGGGTTGCAGGCTCGATCCCCAGGGGGAGGCATGTAGGAGGCAGCCGATCAATGATTCTCTCTCATCATGGATGTTCCTCTCTCCCTCTCCCTCTCCCTTCCTCTCTGGAATCAATAAAAATATTTCGTAAATAAATAAAAATGACTGTCAGATTACATGCACGTGAGGCACCTGTAGAGCGAGGGAAACAGTTAAAAACCTGGAAACGCTTCGTTCTGTGGCCTCCATGTCCCTTTAAGACTCCTCTCGACTTGAAAGGATTCTAAGCTGGGAATCTGGGGGGTAAGGCCATTGCCACAGGTGTGGCTTCTCCAAGAATCATGATTTGGGGTGTCGGTCGGGCACCGTCTTCAAAGCAGCGGTCTCGGCCTTAAGTCAGCTTCTTGGTTGAAGGTCAAGTGAACTGTGTCAGGTCTGAGTAGGTCCCTCTGTGTGACTCCCACGCATGTCTGCCTGCCTTCACAGTCCTACATGCCTGTCTCACTCCCACTGGGAGGGAAGTGCTCCCGGCACGCGGCACTGGCTAAATGTTAGTCCCTTCTCCCGCCCTCACCGCCACCCCCTCTGCTTTGGAAGTTCCATTTGGTTTCACACCCAAATGCCATCTCTGTTCTGTGACATTCCACCAGCAAACACCCCCTGCTGGGTGCCTTCAGGTCCCCCCCAAACCACTGCCCTTTGTGGAGAACATTTGAGGCCCAGGACATTTGCATTTTACACATTGCAGAAGCCTCACCCCCCCACTGGGCAGACTCCAGGGAGGCCAGGGGGAGGCAGGGTGCGGAGATCACTCATGCACAGTCCTCCCTCCGCTCACGCACAGTCCTCCCTCCGCTCACACACAGTCCTCCCTCCGCTCAAGCACAGTCCTCCGCTCACGCACAGTCCTCCGTTTCTCATGGAAATACCACCCCTCTAGCACCTGGCCTTCACACAGCACTAAGGACCAGGGAGAGGCTTGTGATCACGTGGGTCGAGCTCCCGGCGCCTTTCCGAGCTGGGTCAGTGATGTTCTTTTCCACTTAGAAGCTCAGGGAGTGAAAGGAACTCACAGGAGTTAATGGACTTGCTTAAGCCAGCGCCATAGGTTAGTAGAGAAGATGCGTGAGTGAGGCGCCCAGTGGCTGAGGTTGCTGGCTGTCTGCTCGGGCCTGTTTTTATTATTATTATTATTATTATTATTATTATTATTATTGGTTCTCTTCCTGTGTGTTTGTTTGCTGACTGCAATGATACCTTTCTATACAATGTGTGCATGGCCCGGCCGGTGTGGCTCAGTGGTTGAGTGTCCACCTACGAACCAGGAGGTCACTGTTCGATTCCCAGTCAGGGCACAGGCCCGGGTTGTGAGCTCGATCCCCAGTAGAGGCTGTGCAGGAGACAGCTGATCCATGATTCTCTCTCATCATGGATGTTTCTCTCCCTTCCTCCCTCTCCCCGCCTCTCTGAAATCAATAAAAATACATTTTAAAAAAATTAGCCTGCTACCTCTGGGCAAATGTTTCATTAACTCACCAATTCTCCGAAGGCCTTGGTAGGGCCTTACACAACCGGACCCACAGGCCTGATGTCCCCCACACTGCTTTCGCGTGACACAGGAACACTTCCTCCCACACCTTTCCACGGAGGGATGACTGGTCACTTTCTAGGTCCAGTTGGGGTGTGTGTGTGCGTGTGCGTGTGCATGCGCATGTGTGTGTGCATGTGTGTGCGTGCACACTCGAATCCATTCCAGAGGGACTGGATGAACCAGGTGCTGTCCTGTGTGCACCTGGCCCTGGGATTCTTAGATGCGAGCGACGGTGGGGCTGGTGTTGGAAAACGGGGAGCCCTACGCGCGTTCAGAGAAGCTCCTGCGAGCCGAGAGACTCAGTTTCCCTCCTGGAGCCGTTCATTAACGAGCTCGCCTCTCCCCCCATCCCTCACTCCCATGATTATGTCTCTCGCTTGTCATGCTGTGCGGTTCCCCGACTGACAGCCGATTGGAGAGGGCGCCTGTGCCCGGGGATGCTAACATCTGCTCCTGCGGAGACGCGCCCTTTGCCGGGAAGCCTATCCCAGCCCGGAGCGCGAGGAGCAGCTGTCTGGAGAGTTGCCAGCGAGGGACCCGCCGGCGCTGACATTCCTTGCAGCCGATGGAGATGACTGTGGCGCGCACTTGACAGGCCAAGTGGTTGTGAAATGAGAAGGCCCGAAGCGTCGTAGGGAAATGGAGAGGCCCCTACCCAGCTCGGCCGACGGCCGGCTCCCCTCCATCCCGCTGATGGATGCTAGAGGCTTGTCATTGTATCAACAGCTCTTTGCAAACAAGGCTCCTGGCTCGAGCGCTGTGGCCAAAAGGGATGCGCTGCTTTCTCATCGCGCCTTTTCTCTTTGCAGCACCACAACCGCTAAGGTAAATGTCTCCTCTCCCCCGTGAATGAACAAAATAGAGTTGAGCCCTAGCTGGTATGGCTCAGTGGATAGGGCGTCAGCCTGCGGACGGAAGGGTCCCCGGTTGCCGGCTCGATCCCCAATGTGGGGCGTGCAGGAGGCAGCTGATCCATGATTCTCTCTCATCATGGATGTTTCCATCTCTCTCTCTCCCTCTCTGAAATCAATTTTAAAAATATTTTTGCCGAAACCGGTTTGGCTCAGTGGATAGAGCGTCGGCCTGCGGACTGAAAGGTCCCAGGTTTGATTCCGGTCAAGGGCATGTACCTGGGTTGCGGGCACATCCCCAGTGGGAGATGTGCAGGAGGCAGCTGATCGGTTTCTCTCTCTTATCAATGTTTCTAGCTCTCTATCTCTCTCCCTTCCTCTCTGTAAAAAATCAATAAAATATATTTTAAAAAAATATATATTTTTAAAAAATAAGAGTTGAAAACTATTCTTTCCTGAGGAAGGTTTGGAGTTCCAGCAGCGATGGCGGTGAGGAAGCCGGGCCGGCCCTGCTCGGGTTCGGGCGGGCACACGCACACGGCAGGGAGGACATGGGGTACGCACCCTCGTTCCTCCTTCCCTTCCTCTCAGGGCGCAGGTAAAGGCATCTGATCTGAGCTCCCCGTTCAAAGCAGCCCTGGGCCCTGAGCGCGGCCCTGCAGTGCCACCATCAGGGCACCTGGGGGACTGCTCCGTGCTTGTCTGTGCCCCAGGGACATTCCAAAAGCTGGGCAGAGGGGTCCCAGCCAGACTCCCACCTTCCTGAACTCCCAGCAGAGGAAACACTCACAGGAGGCGTCTGAGAGCAGTGGCCCTCCTGTCTGAGAACGGGACCCGAGGGCAAAACCAAAGAGCCGACCTGGATTCCAGCTCTGTCCACACCTGTGTCCTTGAAAAGGTCGCCTGCTGCTCCAATGCACCATCCCCACAGCACAACCCACGGACATGGACAACTGGGTGTGAGGGCACGTGCTGGGGGGTGGGAGCGGCCGGGGAGAGGTCCATGGGGGGGAAAGGAGACTTTATGTAATACTTTGAACAACAGAGAATTTAAATTAAAAAACAAATAGATTAAGAGTAAAATGAAGAAAAAAAGCACAAATACATTTGTATTGATTTCAGAGAGGAAGGGAGAGGGAGAGAGAGAGAAACATCAATGATGAGAGAGAATCATGGATCGGCTGCCTCCTGCACGCCCCCTCACTGGGGATCAAGCCCAGAAGCCCATTTTCCTGACCCGGCATCGAACCCTGACCTCCTGGTTCATAGGTCGATGCTTGTCCACTGAGCCACGCTGGCCGGTGAGGCAGAGATATTTTTTGTTAAATATATTTTATTGATTTTTTTACAGAGAGGAAGGGAGAGGGATAGTTAGAAACATCGATGAGAGAGAAACATCGATCAGCTGCCTCCTGCACATCCACCACTGGGGATGTGCCTGCAACCAAGGCACATGCCCTTGACCGGAATCGAACCTGGGACCCTTCAGTCCGCAGGCCGACGCTCTATCACCTGAGCCAAACCGGTTAGGGCAGAGGCAGAGATATTTTAATAGGACTTTAATTATAAGTTCTACACAGTTCTTGGTTGGGAGAAGGGACCGAGCGAGGCAAAAACCACACCTGGAATGGCCACAGGAGGCTGGACAATTGTTCACTGAGTCCGCCTTGTTCTAAGGCGTGTTCTCGGGACGCTATTGCAGTACTTACTGCATGAAAAGGTATGCGTGAAAAACATGGCTGTCAAATACAACGCACATATTAAATAATCCACGTATTTCCCACTGGACATCGAAGCCTTTCATTCGCCAGGTCTTCCTGCCACAGTCTCTCCCTGTGTGTCCTTAGACGGCATACCGCCTCTCCCGCGTGCCCTTAGACGGCGCACCGCCTCTCCCCGCGTGTCCTTAGACGGCGTACCGCCTCTCGCCCTCGTGCTTCGCCCGGTGGTACTTGACGTAGTCGTTGTGCAGCTCCTTGAAGACGTCCCGCACTCCCGGCGGCAGCGAGGCGCGCAGGAACTGCACGTCGGGCTCGATGCAAAGGTCCAGGATGAGGTAGATGCCCTCCTGCAGGTGGCCCTTCACGGCCGGGTACAAGGTGACCTGGGAAAGGACACACCCGTGAGCGAAGGCAGCCCCGGCGAGGAATTCCCGCGTCTGCCTCCAACTTGAGAAAGACGCTCCTTTTAAAACACCGTTGTGCACACAGCTGACACAGCTGCACAAGCCCATCTCGAAAGTTTATCGTTTGGGGAAACAGAAGCCAACTCAAGTGCACAAAAGCCTGGAATGAAGCGTCACAGGGTCAGCTGCAAGTAAATAAACACACGAGGCCTATGTGCTTACAGGGGCAGTGACATTTGGACTCTGGCCCTAGCTGGTGTGGCTCGGTGGCTAGAGCATCGGCCTGGGGACTGCGGGGTCTCGGGTTCAATTCCAGTCAAGGGCACATGCCCCCGGGTTGTGGGCTCGATCCCCACTAGGGGGCGTGCAGGAGGCAGCCGATCCATGATTCTCTCTCATCATTGATGTTTCTCTCTCTCTCTCTCTCTCCCCCTCTCTGAAATCAATAAAAGGCGGGGAGCCGGCTTACCTTCTGCACCTCCGTCACGTACTGGGCCACCATGAAGGGGGAGAACACGGTGAAGTCCTCGGCCCGGGCGGCGATGTGGCTGTACATCCTCTCCACCAGGCGGGCGCACGCCAGCACCCCGGCCAGGTCCTCCGCGCCGCCTGCACGGCAAAGCGCGTCCGAACCCGTCAGCCCCCCCGCCTGTGCGCTGCCCCATCCTCATCTCACAGCGCCCCTCCCTCCCACTCTCTAATCAGCTCATTCTGCAGACAGGACGGGGGGGCGGGGGGGGAGCGGGGACGGGGACGGGGACACGTATGTCCAAACATTTCGCTACGTTAACGAAGGGAAGGACCGTTAGAATACCAGGAGCCCGTGGCTGTTTCCCGAGGCTCCGAGAATAATCAGGACTTTCAGGCTGAAGTCGGGGGATGGCTGTTGTATTTTAAAAGGAGACGGATCTCCACCAGGAAGGCTTAAAACGGGGAAAACGGGAAATTTTTTTCAAGCGCTGCTTGGCATGTGATTTTTAAAGATAAGAGGGGCTCAGTCGCGTCACTGCCTCCTTACACAGTTTCAGACATTGTGCGGGGTTTTGCTCTTACAGACAGATACATGCGACCCCATGACTAGTGTCTTCCCAGCTTTCTTCCTTTTTCTTTTTTTAAAGAACAGCCTGTTGGTTTTGAGAGAGAGAGGAAGCCATGGGGTAGCTGAAGTACCTTTATCCTTCTGCCGGCCTTCCTGCATCACCGCAAACACCAGCCGGTGGAAGCAGTTCAGGAAGGAGGGGACGGCTTTCAGCATCACCTGGGATAAACACGGGCCAAAGAAAGACAGGAACGTCATCGCTCATTTCCACTTCTCTCTCATTAAAGGGGCTCATCGTCGCCCTGTGAACCGGGAGGTCACGGTCGATTCCCGGTCGGGGCCCAGGCCCGGGTGGCGGGCTCCATCCCCAGTGCGGGGCGTGCGGGAGGCAGCCGATCCGTGATTCTCTCTCATCACTGATGCGTCTATCTCGTTCTCTCTCCCTTCCTGGCTGAAATCAATAAAAACACATTAAAAAAAAAAAAAGGAAAAAAGGCAAGGCCGCTGGTCCCGGGCCCTCACCTTGGGGTGGCACTGCAGGATGGTGAAGAGCACGCTGTGAGCCCGCGGGAAGACGCGCCCGAACTCCGGCGGCCTCAGGCGGTCCAGGGGCACGGCCAGCAGGATGCTGAAGGCCAGGCTGACGTGGTGCGGGTTGCGGATGGCCCCCTCCCCCCGGCGCAGCAGGGCGGCCAGGACGTCCAGGATGGGCTCGACCACCGCCACGGCCGCGGGCTGCTCCTGACACGCCTCGCGGTTTTGCAGCTACGGGACGAGAAGGAATAGAGCAGCGGTTCTCAACCTGTGGGTCGCGACCCCTTTGCAGGGGTCGCCCAAGACCATCGGAAAACACATCTATAATGACATATTGTTCTTGTGATTCATCACTGTGCTTTAATGATGTTCAATTTGTCACGATGAAAATACATCCTGCCTATCAGATATTTACATGGCGATCGTAACAGTAGCAACATGACAGTGATGAAGCAGCCACGAAAATAATTTCATGGTTGGGGGTCCCCACAACATGAGGAGCTGTATGAAAGGGTCACGGCATTAGGAAGGTTGAGAACCAGTGGTATAGAGGGAAGAAAGGGAAGGTGATTCTAGAAGCAGCAACCACAAAGCCTGAAGCAGGCAGAGGTAAGAATGGAGGTGGCGTAAGTCAGGGTGTCCCAACTCCCAACGGCGTCGATGGGGTCAGTGGGCAGGTGGAAGTGACGGGGACGCTCCGCCCTTGGTCTGGGCGGGAAGAGGGGTGACGGTGGGGGAGGGGAGGGATGTGGGGGGGGCCACACTCACCGTCAGAGCCGTGATGATCTGGGGGCTCGCCCACCAGAACAGACGCGCCTGCTCCTCGCTGACCGGGCAGCTCAGCAGCAACTTGATCAACGTAACAGCCGACAAAATGGCCTGCGGAGGAAGAGGAGGAACGTGGCAGAGACTGCCCACTCCGAGAGGCCCACCCTGGGACCAAGCGGCCCCCGGCGTCCAATCCACGGGCCGGGCCTGGGCGGGACCTGGCCGGGAGAAATCCCGGGGCAATGGGCTTCCTGTCACCAAAGGAGGATTGAATGGATACAGCGAGCGGACCTGGGGCACAGCGGAGGTCATGTCAACAGCGTCTCCCGAAACCGACACGTGTATAAGTGTCAGGATGGGGACCTGCAGGGCCGCACACGGGCACAGCCATCTACACGCAGAGGCCCTCTCAAAGCCAGGGCCTGCCCGGCCGGCGTGGCTCAGCGGTTGAGCATCGACCTATGAACCAGGAGGTCAGGGTTCGATTCCCGGTCAGGGCATAGGCCCGGGTTGTGGGCTCCATCCCTAGTAGGGGGAGGGCAGGAGGCAGCCGATCCATGGTTCTCCCTCCTCATTGGTGTTTCTCTCTCTCCCCCTTCCTCTTTGAAATCAATAAATATACATATATGTAAAATAAATAAATAAAACTAGGACCCGAACATGCTGCAGACACACACAGCAAAAATGTCCACAGGTGGGCAGTGCCGGGCGACAGAGAGCAGCCCTGGTCCAGCCCGGGCCTCGGGCTCAGGCTCAGGAGATGGGCGTCCTCTCCCTGCCCCACGCTACCCTCAATGACCCCCCCCTCCCCTCCCACCCAAGTCAGAGCCCCATCCCTGTGCTGGTCATCATCCGGAGTCAGGCTTAGAACCAGAAAGCCCGGCCTGGAATCCAGGGCCCTGAAGCAGAGCTGCCTCCATGAACCCCCTCTCCGCCTAGAGTCCCCACTGGTTTGCGTTTGGTGTTAGGGGGGACCCGGCACCTTCAGCTTCCCCGTCTGAGCTCCCCGCCCTCATTCACGTGCCTGCCGGGCGAGGGGGAGGGCCACCCACCGGCTGGTCTGCGCTCCACGCGTTCCTGAGGTCTAGCCCCCGGAGCACCCACTGCAGCATCGCCCGGAAGTCCTGGGTCGTCCCGGCCGCCAGCAGGTGGGCGAGCAGGGCTCCCAGGTGAGGCTCGATGGCCTGAACCGCCGGAGCCGGAACGGCGGGGTCTGCGGGGAAGACGAGATGGACAGAGGGAGGGGAGAGACATCAGAGTGGCCGTGAGCTGACAGACACAGTGTGCCGCCAGGGAAGGCCACGCCTGGGGGCCCGGCATTCCCAGCCAGAGGCCTCTCGCACGCGATGCTCAGAGGGCTAACCTCTGGACCACGCGGACAGCCGACTGTTACTTTATCATTTTTCCTACCATCGTTTTTTTTGTTGTTTTGTCAATCCTCACCTGGGGATATTTTTCCATTGATGTTTACAGAGAGTGGAAGGCAGGGGGACAGACAGACAGAGAGGGAAACATCGACGTGAGAGAGGCACATCGATTGGTTGTCTCCCCTAGGCGCCCCGACTGGGGCTGGGGATGTGCCTGCAACCGAGGTTCGTGCCCTGGACCGGGATCGAACCCGGGACCCTTCAGTCCGCAGGCCGACGCTCTACCCACTGAGCACACCAGCCAGGGCCGTTTTTTCCTATTTCCCTTGAATTCTTTTATAAGACCAGCAGAGTCACAGGGGCGGGCGGGTACTTTTAAGCAGACGGCCACGTGGAAGGGATAAGAGAACCCCCCACCTCCGGGGACTGCCTGGGGGAGTCTCTCACTCAATGCCCCCTGGCCCACGGGTTCCTAACAGAACCCCAAGCGAGGACATCCAGGGCCCCTCACCGTCTGACCCCAGCTTGTCTGCCCGGCCCCGTTTCAGCCGTGGGGCCGCTGTGCGTGGCCAGGGCACCTTTTTGCACCCCAGTCTTTACTTGCTGCATCCGGCACTGACGGTGGAGGGACCGAAGGCTGGGAGGTCTGGTCCCAGTTTCCCACAAGCTGTGAGATCCCAGCCTCGGGGCCTCTCTGACCCTCAATCCCCTCCCCAGGGAAATGCCCTGCAGAGTGTCGACCACACTCCAGGCTCGCCTGTCATCCCACTGGCGCCCGGGCCGCCCCAGGCCACGGCTAACTCCGGCTCTGCCCGCCTGCCCGCTGACCTCTGGCCGCAGAGTCAGCCCGAGGGGAGCCCCCTTACCTGCGAGAACCCTTCTCACAGACTGAAACACGGCGGTGAAGACAGACTCCCCCGCGGGGTGGAGCTCTGGGGCCGAGAAGAAGAGCGCCAAGAAGCTCACGGCCGCCTGGAAGGCCGGGGCGTCGGCGGCCAGGGCAGGCAGCTCCGCCAGCAGCTGCGAGTACACGCCCCGGTAGAGGTCCGGGTGCGAGAGCCGCGTTCCGTCCGGCGCTGGGGACGCCCCGGGCCCGGGGTGCTGGCCCAGGTCGGCCTCCAGGAGCGCGCTGACCGCGGCGAGGAAGGCGGCGGGCGGGGGGCCGCGGGCCGCCCAGGGCTGGAGCACCGCGCCCGTCCGCAGCACCGCCTGCCGCAGCAGCCCCGGCAGCGCCTCGGGGGCGTCCGGCTGCGGCCTCCGCTCGCGGACCACGGGCCCCAGGACGCGGCACAGGGCGGCCAGCGACGCCAGCAGGAGCTGCCGGCCCGGAGGGCGGGGCTGTTCCCGCCGTCTGCCCGCGGCCGCCTCCGTGTACGCGCTGCACCCCGAGAGGAAGGCGAGGATCTTCCCGAAGTTGAGCACCAGGCTGTGCTTCACCTGCACCAGCATCTGCAGGAGCTGCTCCAGGAAGGTCTCCGCCGCCCGGAGGAACTCCCGCCAGGGCGCGGCGTCCCCGTCCACGCGCAGCCCGCGGCAGGCCCCGAACAGCGAGGTCAGGGCGATCTCGCAGAGGTCGCTGGCGTACATGACCTTGAGCACGGAGCGGCCGCTCTTCCCTCGCTGCAGGCGGCCGAGGAGCCGGTAGCAGGTGGTCAGAAACGTCAGGGCCAGGGACGGGGAGCAAGAGCCCCCCGGCGCGGCGAGGGCCGCGGACAGCAGCAGGAGGAAGTAGTGCGCGTGGTGGGGGGGCGCCAGGCTGTCCAGCTGCAGGGCGGACACGACCTCCAGCAGCCCCAGGAGGCGCCCCAGCGGCTCCTCCTCCAGCCGGACGGGGAAGCCGCCCTGGACCAAGGAGAGCAAGTTCTGGGCGACGTCCCCTCTGGGTTCTGTCCCTTCGGGTCCCACTTTGGCCAATCTGGTTTCCCAAGGGGCCGCGTCCACGGGGTCCTCCTCAAAGAGCCAGGGCAGCTGTTGGCGGAGAGGCCCCGGGTCGCCCCGGGCGCCCGCGCGCAGGATGCCAGCGCAGCCCTCGGCGAGGCGGGTCAGGAAGGCGGCGTACAGAGATGGCAGCTCTGGGAAGAGGGGGCTGCGGACCACGGCCTCGGAGATCTTCCCCAGCGTGACCCGCGGCTCCTCGTCGGCAGGGCCGTCCTGGGCCCCGTTCACGGGCAACGTCCTCAGCAGGACGCCGGCCAGGTACCGCACGTCGCCCGGCCCGAGGTAGGGTACTAAGATGGTGAGGTTGGACACCACCAGGTGCCAGTGTGCGACGGGGTAGGTGTCCGCGCTCACCGTCCCCACCTGCCCATCCCAGGCAGCCGCCGTCCCCCGGGCTAAGCCCTCCCGGCCGGAACCCAGGATGTAGGCGGCATCGGCCCTCAGGGCCTGGAGGGCCTCCTCGGACTGCGAACCCGTCTGCACCAAAGTCCTCTTCATCTTCTGCAGGTGGAGCTGCTCCAGGCAGTACCTGCCGACGGAGTCGAACCGGGCCGCGGCCTTTTCGATCTTCCTCCAGCTGCGTGCTTCCACGCCCGGGAGCAATGGAGGGAGGCCTGAGCTCTCCGGGGCCTCGGCTGTGAGGGTCCCCGACGACGACGCGGAACGGTACTGGCTGCAGTTCAGGCCGAACGTGGCGTCCACCTGGGCCCAGGTGTGCGCGAGCAGCAGCGCGGCGTCGCCCACCTTCTGCAGCCACAGCTCCGGCCCCGGGTCCGGGGGCGCCAGCAGGAGGCCCAGCAGGGGCTGCACGAGCTCCCGGAGCATCCGCTCCATGGTGGCCCGCGTCCGCCGGACCACGGGCAGGGGCGTGCCGCCGTCCGGGCACCGCGTGTGGGCCATGACGCAGTGCAGCAGCGCGCTCAGGGACAGCGCCTTCAGGGCCATGTCCACGTCGTCCCGCAGGCAGGGCAGGACGGCGGCCCCGAACTTGTCCAGCACCAGGGCCCACGTGTCCAGGATCTGATTCGGGGGCAGGTCCAGGAGGCCCTCGCGGAGGGCCGAGGAGGGGCCCGCGGCCAGCACCGGCGGCCTCAGCGCCTCGGCGGCCGGCCGGCAGATCACCCCCAGCACCTCCTCCAACAGCCGCGGCACCTGGCGGAGCTTGACGTACGTCTGGAAGAGCGTGTGCACCAGGGCCTCCTGGGCCTTTCTGGTCCGGAGCTCGGTCACGTCGGCGTCGATCCACGCCGAGGCCAGCAGGTCGTCCAGGTCGGGCTCCAGGATCAGATGGTTCAGCGACAGCAGCGCCCGCAGGCAGCGGAACCAGGCCGGCACGGAGGCCTGTGGGTGGCTGACCAGCAGCTCGGCCAGGCGGCGGTAGAAGCGGAACTGGGCCTCCCCGTGGCGGATCCTGTCGGCCGCGATGTTGTAGATGTTGTTGTTGGCCACGGAGGCCAGCAGCTGCTCCACGACCAGGAGCTCCGTGGTCCAATCGGACGTGGACAGGGCTGGCCCCGGCCCCTCCTGCAGGCGCGCCACCCTCAGGCAGCCGAACAGCCGGGGCAGCGCCTGGAAGCACAGGACCTGGGTCCCCTCCTTGAGGTACGAGTCAAGGAAGAGCTTGTACAGCAGGGCCACCGAGCTGGCCACGACGGCGGCGTGGAGGGGCGGCTCGCAGTAGCCGGCGTCCGCCAGCCGGGCGATCACGGTGGCCGTGGGAGCCAGCAGGTTCTTCATGGCGCCCATCTTGGTGTCCTCCGGCGGCTGGTCCAAGAGCTCCTCTTTGTAGGACGGGAGCAGCTCGGGCTGGAAGGCACCGCCGCGCAGCACGGCCTCCAGCTGGCTCCGGAGGTCCCGGCTCAGGGCCGGCCGCAGCGGGCCCGGGCCGGCCTGCGCCCACGTGCCCCCCGAGAGCAGGTGCCTGAGGACCAGGCAGGGCTGGAGCAGGTGGCCGGTCACCTCCCCGAAGGCCCGCCTGGGGTTGACCTGCTGCTGCTGGACCGAGAGGTAATGGCCCAGGGCCAGGTGAGTGACCTCGAACAGCAGGGCCGGCGCCGCGGAGGCCGCCGGCTGCCGGCAGGCCGCCCAGCACAGCTGGCTCAGCAGGGCCACCAGCAGCTCCTGCCGGGCCGTGTAGATGACCGCAAGGGCCGGCGTGGACAGGACGCCCTGGCAGCAGCTGAGCACGGCACCGACGTGCCTCTGGGATCCCAACAGGGAGAACTCGGCGATTCTCTCGTTGATGACCTGAGCGTTAGGAGAGAAAGGAAGAAAGCTCATGACTGCCCCTAAACCCACACACACACACACACACACACACACGCCCAAAATACAACAGAATCAAGCCACTCACTCCTTACCTCATCTTGATTTAAATAAAATTAAAAAATTAAAAAAAGGAATGCCAGTACCCGGCCTTCCTGGCTCAGTGGTTGAGCATTGACCTAGGAACCAAGAGGTCACGGTTCGATTCCCGGTCAGGGCCCAGGCCCGGGTGGCGGGCTCCATCCCCAGTGTGGGGCGTGCAGGAGGCAGCCAATCAGTGATTCTCATCATTGATGTTTCTATCTCTCTCTCTCTCTCTCTCACTGTCTCTCCCTTCCCCTCTGAAATCAATACAAGATATTTTTAAAATTAAATAACAGAATAAAAATTTTAAAAAGTGACACACAATTTAGAACATACTTTTAAGAACCACTAGAGCCTATCTGGCTTCAGGCAGTTGAACCTGTTAATCCTTCCTCTGGCCGCCTCCCCTGCTCTTCTCCCTCTTCCTGCATGCACGTGGGCGAGGCAGTGTGGGGCGAACAGCACCAGCCTGGCAGTCAGGCAGGCCGGGGCCACTGCCTCGCTGTGTGGCTTTCAGCAAGTTACTTAACGTCTCTGAGCCTGGCACACACAAAGCGCTCCTTATCAGGGCTTCCCACGGTCACCAGCTATGCCCAGCGTCTTTGCAAATACTCCCGTTTTGACAACGAAGCTCATAATTCTGATCTGAGACTTCAAAATCACTCTGAGTCAGGACTCTGAGGAAATTCCGAACCAGATTTTGGCCTCTGGTCTCCCCTTCAGGCTGACAGGAAGGGGGTGGGGTGGACGGGGTGTGTGTGTGTGTGTGTGTGTGTGTCACAAAGTAACATTATCGGCTGGCTATCTCTTCCAGTTAAAAAGACAATCAACAGCCACTTCATGAAATAGTTCTAAACTTTTCCCGAATATTAAACAACAAAGTACTCAGCCCAGCGTAGCGCATACGATACTTGTTCGATCAACAACGGTCACTGTTATAACTCTAACTAGAGGCCCGGTGCACGAATTCGTGCACCGTGGAGTCCGGCCCGCTTGCCCCAATCAGGCCGATCCAAGGCGGTTGGCAAGCCGTCCCTGCCCCTAATTGTTTTAGGGGGTGCTGATTGGGGCTGGGGCCGGCTGGGGGGGGAGGGGCCGCAGGTGGTTGGCCGGCCGGCCCTGCTCCCGGGTCAAACTCCAGGTGGAGTGGACAATTTGCATATTAGCTTTTTATTATATAGGATTTTATTTCTTTCTCCCCTACCTTGACATGTCCTGCAAACTGATATAATTGACCCTAACACCAATAAGAAGCCTCCCGCGCTGACAGGAAGTCGAGAGAGGTGCACGTCACAAACACAGCACAACACAAGACACTCCTACCTTGACCAGGGAGATCTGGAGGGTGACGGTCTTTCCGTTCTTGAGGAGGTGCTGCAGCTTTTTGCTATGCAGAATGTTATCTACGTAGACCCAGAGCCTTTCAACAACGTCCTCCTTCAGTTCAAGTTTCTTCTTATAAAATGAGACTAATGATTGGCTGGCCCAATCAAGTAATACCTAAACGTGAAAGAAATAGACTCTGAAAAGGAGTGGAGTTATTTGCCAAGAAATAAAAACACTGGGCATTTACGGAGGCATCCCAGGGACAACCAAATCCAACTGCCAGGGGGAACCCTCGCCTCTAAGACCCACCTTTGGTAATGGTCTATTACATAGATGCTTTCACATTGTAAAATTATTATTGTTACAGAATAAAAACAAGTTGGTCTTCATCTGAGGTCAATAAAAAGTTTCAAGTGAAATTCTAGCAGTTTCTTCTAACTTCTCTATACAGTTATGCTAAATTTCTCAAGTTAGAAGCACAACAATGGCTCACAACGGCCACAAAATGAAGCGAAAATGCGGAGTTAAAAGGCAGGGGCTTGGCCTGGCCGGCATGGCTCAGTGGTCATGGTTCAATTCCCGGTCAGGGCACATGCCCGGGTTGCGGGCTCGATCCCCAATGTGGTCGTGCTGGGGGTAGCCGATCCATGATTCTCTCTCATCATTGAAGTTTCTATCTCTCCCCCCGCCCTTCCTCTTTGAAATCAATAAAAAATATATATATATATATATATATATATATATATATATATATATATATGTATATTTTAAAAAGTGCAAATTGGTAGTTACAGGATAATCATGGGGATGTACGCTACAGCATAGAAAATAGTCAGCAATAATGTAATAACTATGAATAATAGTTATTTCAAGTAGATACTTGAAATATTGAAAGGGGGTAGGGGCATTTTGTAAATTATCTGATTGTCTAACCACTATGATGTGCAGCTGGAACTAATGTAAAATAATAATGAATGTCAACCGTAATCTATTTATATATATAAAAGGCTAATAATATGCAAAATGTCCCGTCTGGAGTTTGTTCACTCACTATGACGTGCGCTGACCACCAGGGGCAGCCGTCAGCCGGAAGGCCCTGATTGGCCCTGATAGCCGGCCAGGCCTAGGGACCCTACCCGTGCATGAATTTTGTGCACCAGGCCTCTAGCAGAAAAATAACATTTTAAAAATGCCTGCCATACCCTTCCCTTTCACCTCGCCCTGTGGAGCCCTTACCAGGTGACTGTCCCGTGGCCAAGAATCTCAGGTGCAGCCCTAACCGGTTTAGCTCAGTAGATAGAGGGTCGGCCTGCGGTCTAAAGGGTCCCAGGTTCGATTCCGGTCAAGGGCGTGTACCTTGGTTGTGGGCACATCCCCAGTAGGGGGTGTGGAGGAGGCAGCTGATCGATGGTTCTCTCTCATGGATGTTTCTAACTCTCTATCCCTCTCCCTTACTCTCTGTAAAAAATCAATAAAATATTAGAAAAAAAGAAAAAAGAATCTCAGGTGCAGCTGGTTTTAGAACCTCCTGCATACGTTACTATTCCACATCCTGTCCCTCCCCATCATTTGACAGATGGAATCCAGCTTTGGCACTTCTCGCGCTGTCTCCTTTAATACTAGCCTAGGGGTGTATGTGAACCCAATTTCACGAGCTCATGCAAATACATTAGGCAACTAAGATTGAGAATGTTAAAAAAGAGCTATGTCTTTCTTGGTTCCCTAATCCATTCCTAGAAGGCCTTAATATAAATACCAAAGCTTTTCTTTTCTCTTTTTTTAAGAAATATATTTTTTTTATTGATTTCAGAGAGGAAGGGAAAGGGAGAGAGAGATAGAAACATCAATGATGAGAGAGAATCATGGATCGGCTGCCTCCTGCATGGAGCCTGCAACCCGGGCATGTGCCCCGCCCAGGAATCAAACCATGACCTCCTGGTTCATAGGTCAATGCTCAACCACGGAGTCACAGGGGCGGGGCAATACTAAAGCTCTCCCCGCCCCCCCGCCATGATTTCTCAGGCAACCTTCAGCTCATCAAATTCCAAAGACGTTCAACGAAGCTCCAACAAGCAGTTGCATGTGAAACATGGCTTTGGATTTACGAACAAATGGAGCTACCAACACAGTCAGAACATGAGTCTGGCGCCTCACTCCCCCTGTTCGCCGATGCACGTGCTTATAATTTGGAATAGGAGAGGTTTCCAAGCATAAGAGGTGCTGACGGAGGTTTTGTCACAGAAACCGTTCGTTCATGAAACGCCCGACCGATTACTTTTCCTTCAGACATCACTTTAACTTCCAACCATGTTTCCCTCCCCAGCTTCTTCTCGGATCTTCTAACTTTTTTTTCACTAAATATCACCATGCAGTCTACATAACCGGTGATCGTAGCAGGTTATAAAAATGTAAGTCTCGCGTTAAACTTACTTGCTCTTTCTTTGGAAGGATGCACTGGTGAGAGATCCAAGCAAAGTGCGCTAGCTTTAGTTTATCTTCCCAGGACGTCCTCTTGCTTTTAAGCTTAAGGGAAATGCCAGAGTAAACAGCAGCCATTGCCGCACTTCACCTACGACAGAACGCGATCGGAAAAGTTAGATTAAGGTCAAACTCTACAGGCACCAGAAAATGAACATGACGAATCTTATTGTCTACATAATACATATGTGTGTGTGAGTGTATATATACATATATATTTCTTTAATGAATTAAAACACATCAACAGGCCCTAGCCGGTCTGGCTCAGTGGATAGAGCGTCGGCCTGTGGACTGAAGGGTCACAGGTTCGATTCCGGTCAAGGGCATATACCTTGGTTGCGGGCACATCCCCAGTAGGGAGTGTGCAGGAGGCAGCTGATCAATGTTTCTCTCTCATCCATGTTTCTAACTCTCTATCCCTCTCTCTTCCTCTCTGTAAAAAAAAATCAATAAAATATATATTTTTTTAAAAAAAACACATCAACAGAATTGTTGGGCATAAATCTATACAATAAGTTGCTGGCGCACAAGAATTTTCTGGGGGAAAAGCAGAGAAAAGCAGGCAGAAGATAGGTTACACACATAGGTACGACTATTCTTACTGTGATCAAACATCGCATCCTCAAAGGTGAGTACGCATGAATTCAACTGGGCAAAACCCAATGGAAGAAGATCCATTCACACATGGCTTGGGGTTGAAAAAGTTTAAGTTTCTGTACAAATCTCCTAAAACATACTATGTATTATGTATCAGAAAAGAGTTCCATTAAGTCATTCAAAGAGCTAAACAAGCAGTATTTAGAGAAACAATATCCCTCCAATTGAAAAAAAAAAAATTTAGTATAAACCCAAAGGGAGTATTGTTATTTCGGCTGCAACAGTAACTCCCCACTGTAACTTTGTTAATGTGTAAACTCACAAAGACCTGCTGCTTTCCAAAAAGACTACAAAATACAGCTACACAATTAAGAGTGCAAACACAGAACACAATGAAATCATCAACAAAGAAGGAATGCAAAACATACCAGTCACCTAGAATTCTATACAATGGAAGGGTAGCTTTGAGTTTCCTAAAAGTCATAGTAAAAAAAAGGGGGGGAAATATCTCTGGTTAAGCCATTTTCATTAGATGAAAATACACGTCATTACTTCAAAAGAGAAAAATGTTCACGATCCTTAATACCGAAATTCTGGTAAATAAAAAAACAAAACAGGGCAACGGAAACACCAAAAAAATAAAAAATAAAAATCGCAGTCCATGATTCTAATATAAAACTGTCAAAGCGAAAGAATTCCCGGTTGGATCACTTGCACTTTTTAAATCTATGGGCCCCGGAATGCTCCAGACCTGCCTTCGGAACTGACTCTCAACACGGAATGAGCGAACGCCGGTGAGGGGCACCGACATGGAGCGCGGGACCCTTCACTCCGCTACACGGGACAGGCCCGGCCCAGCGCTGTCATTTTCCTGTTTTGCCAAAATGTCCAAAGCCCGACACCTAGTTACTTAACTTCCAAGTTCAGTGCGTTTGTAGCCACCGCCGCGGCTACAAGGCAACTTCCAACGTGTTTGCAGAATCGGCTACAAAGACGCGCAGGGACCCTCCGGGATCTACCCACGCTCCGCTCGGGGGACCCTGCAGCGGACCTGGGAAGGGGTCCCCGAGATTTCTCACGCAAAAGCTGCTCAGGCGCGGTTGCCCTCGGCATCCCGCCGGGAGGGGCCGGGCCCGGGGCAGAGGGCCGCCCCCAAGGTAACCAGCTCGCCTCGGGGTCCACTCTGGATAGGGACCGCGGACGCGGGCGCTCACCCCCGGGCTGGTCCTGGGTAGGGGCCAACCGGTCCACGATCCGCGGTCCCCGGGTGAGGGTTCACCTGGGGCCCCGGGCGGCCGGCGAGGATGGAGCACGATCCCCGGGTGCGGGCTCACCTGGGGCCCCGGGAGGCCGGCGAGGATGGAGCACGATCCCCGGGTGCGGGCTCACCTGGGGCCCCGGGAGGCCGGCGAGGATGGAGCACGATCCCCGGGTGCGGGCTCACCTGGGGCCCCGGGCGGCCGGCGAGGATGGAGGACGGTCCCCGGGTGAGGGTCCCCTCCGGGCCCGGCCGGGACAGGGACCGCGGGCGGGGGCGGAGCGCGGGGCGGCCGTCGGGGCTCCGGGGCTGCTGCACCACGTGGGCCCGGCCCCGCTCCTTCCGACCGACGGCGGCGCGGGGCGGGGCGGGGCGCGGGGCGGGGCGGGGCGCGCACGCCAGGCATCGCCAGCGGAGCGCCGAGGCGCCGCGCCCATTGGCGGAGACGGTTGCGCGTCGGCGGCCCGAGCGGCCCAGCCCGCGGCGCGCTCCGCGTCCGTCAGTCATGGGGCGGCCGCCCAGAGCCGCGGCGGGGGCGGCGGGGCGCGGGGCGCGGGGGCCCGGCTGAGCCGCCCGGCGGAGCGAGACCCTGCAGCAGGGACCACGGAGGCGGCAGCGGCCCGATCCCGGAGGCGGCGGCGGCGGGGGGAGCCGGAGCCGCCGGGGATGCTCAGTGCGTGCGGGGCGCGCGGGCGGGGAGGCCGGGGAGGGGGGTCGCGGGCCGGGCGCGCGCGCGGGCGGCGGGGCCGGGCGGGCGGGGGGCGGGGGGGGGGCGCGCGGGCGGCGGGGCCGGGGGCGCGCGGGAGGCGGCGGTGGGGGCGGGGCGGGCGGGGCCGGCGCTGCGCGGGCGCGGCAGCCGCGCCTCCGCCCTGGGCCTGCGAGTCCCGGGCGGCCGCGGGCGGCGTGGCCTGCAATCGGCGGCGACACCTGGCTGGGCGGTGCGTTTCCCGCGCGGGGTGGGTCCTGCCGGGGCCGGACGATCGGCTGGGACGACCCGCCAGGCGTTGGGGGGGGGGGGGGGGAGCGGGGGGCGGGGAGAGGGCACCGGGTCCAGGTCTCCTTCTCGTGGAAGGAAAAAGGAAATGTCTGTGGAGCGAACTCAAGAGTCAACTTCGCACATGGTGATGGTGGGCGGAGGATGTGAAACCGACTTGCGCCGGTGACAGGGGAGATCGGGAGGGAGACCGACCTGCCAGGTGGCCTTTGCGGGGGCTTTTGCGCCTGACAGCCGGGGGAGACGGGGGCGCTTAGGCGGGACTCGCGATCGCCAGGTAAGGCGTGGGGTCCGGAGCGAGTGGATGGTCAGGACAGGGGTGTCTTGTCCGGTTAGACTTGGCGGAAGTGGAGCCCGGGAGGGCTTGCTGCGTTCGCCCGGCACGTGCCAAAGTGTCTGCATCGTGCGCATCTCGCGGCGGGCGCGTGGGCTTCTAGCGCCGAAAGGTGGGTCGCGGGCTCGCCTGCCCCTGAGCTCACCTCTGACCTTGCAGGGTGGCACCTGGGGATGGTCGCTCCCGCTCAGGAGCAGCATTTGGGTGCTGTGTTGGGAGGAACCGTAGGAGGTGATACAAGTGTGTCCTATACCTGAGTGGGGGGGGGGGCGGGGGTGGAGGGATTGGGGAGGTGAGGATGGCGCCTCCGCGTTCCCCAGCCTGGGTCCGGCTCTGCGTAAAAATCTTGCAAAGGAGAGTAGGAAGGGGAGTGTGTGCCACACCTTTACACTCGGAGGAACTTCGCCTGGGGGGTGGGGGCTCGGGGACTAACTACTCAGGCCTGAGGTTGAAACCTGGAACCGTGTGTGACCTCCGCGCGCCTGCCTTTCCTCTTCTGCAAAATGGAGCCACTGAGGTGGGGCTTGCACGGGGACCGAGGAAGGAATAGGGTAGCCAGTGGTTCTCAACCTTCCTGATGCCGCGACCCTTTAATACAGCTCCTCACGTTGTGGGGACCCCCAACCATAAAATTATTTTCGTGGCTACTTCATCACTGTCATGTTGCTACTGTTATGAATCGCCATGCAAATATCTGATAGGCAGGATGTATTTTCATGGTTACAAACTGAACATCATGAAAGCATAGTGATGAATCACAAAAACAATATGTAATTATAGATGTTTTTCCGATGGTCTTAGGCCACCCCAAAGGGGTCGCGACCCACAGGTTGAGAACCGCTGGGGTAGGCGAAAGGGCCCCACGGGTGGGCAGCTCGCTGTGAATATTAACTGTTAGCTGTCGCTCCCTTTCTGTCGAAAGGCCTTCCAGGTGCCCTGTCGGCCTGAGTTCGCTGTGTGAACCGTGAAGCAAACTAGCTCTGGTTTTGTCTTACGAGGTCCCCCATCCTTCCCGCCTTGAAAGTCACTGTTAAACCAGAAAAACCAAAGCGTTTTTCTCTGTGATCAGCGATGAGTCCGATGGGCGTCTGTTGGCACGGCTCTGAGGCTCCTGCCTCTGATGGTGGGTGAAGGTCTCACTTCACTGCTCAGGGACTGTGTGTGTATTTGGGCGGAGGCGGTTGTATGTGGTTGGTTTTTTAAAAATATATTTTTATTGATTTCAGAGAGGAAGGGAGAGGGAGAGAGAGAGAATTACTATTACTCTGTCATAGTAATGATGGCAGAGAATCATTGATTGGCTGCCTCCTGCCTGCAACCCCGGGCATGTGCCCTGACCGGGAATCGAACCGGGACCTCCCTGGTTCATAGGTCGACGCTCAACCACGGAGCCACGCCAGCTGGGCTCAAGGAAGCTTTTGGAAGGAAAAGATGGCGCAGCTGAGCTGAGCTGGGACGCTTAGGTAGGACGTAGCCTGACCAGGTTGGTGGGCCAGTGTGGGTGGCTCCGGCGAATGGAGGAGCCTGAGGAAAGCCCCTGAAGTGAGAAGGTGGGTGTTATTCCCCCCCCACACACACACAGGCAGGTAGGAGTAACCTTGAAATGACACGGTGGAGACGGAGGGCTTTTCATCCTCCATGCGGGCGGAAGCAGTGGGACGTTTTTAAGATGAGCACAGAAGCCGTCAGATTAGCTCTTTGGATTAACAGGGCCCGCGGGTGTGTGGGGTCGGATTGAAGGTAGAGATGGCCCATCCACTTGTCCTGGCAGCGTCCTGTGTGCCTGTGGCTTAACCGAGATAGACGTTTGTTTGTTTCTTTTTAAATATATTTTTATTGACTTTGGAGAGGAAGAGAGGGGAGAGAGAGAGAGACAGAGAGAGAGAGAGAAACATCCATGGTGAGAGAGAATCATGGATGGGCTGCCTCCTGCACACCCCCTACTGGGGCTGGAGCCCACAACCCGGGCATGTGCCCTGACCAGGAACTCAACCGTGACCTCCTGGTTCGCAGGTCGACGCTCAGCCGCCGAGCCACGCCGGCCGGGCCATACACAGACATTTTAAGCCGCGTGTGGAAGCGGAAAGAGCGCTTAGAGGAGGCACGAAGGAACCCTGAGATCTTCCCTCTGCAAAATTAACTTCACGTATATGCAGTATCCGCCTGATTATAAGGCAGATGGCCCTCCGAAGAGGGCGGTACCACGTGGTTCAAATCTCTCCTATTACAGGCACTCCCTCAGTTACCCTATTCCCAACAACCAGATGCTGTTTGGGCTAAAACAAGCTCAGTCGAAGCCAGTTTGGGGTATTTACACCGTCAGCGGATGCAGTGCGTGAGGAATGAGAAGCGTTATGCCCACCTGGGTGGGTGCGGATGGCCTGGTAGCGTTTCCATGGAGGGCACCCTCCGAGGGTCCCAGAAATGCTGTCATGGCTGGTTGGGTGGATGCAGAGGTGAGGTGCTCTGGAAAATGGAACTTGATGGTTCAGAGTGGCTGAGGCGACCCCGGGGACACTGATGCTGACGGTGTAAGTGATTAGTTGGAGTGAAATCGTTTCATGAATTAATATACGTGCTGCCTCGTGTACTAGACCTCTGAATACGTATATGTAAGGTAAAGATAAGAAGCAGACATCTGGGCTTTAGCTACAGTCCTAAATTCTTTTGTCTTTAAGTGAAGCACATTTTCTTTTTAATTTTCTCGTTGGAAGGGGAAGGTTATCTTAGGTGTGGGCTTGACTTTCTGACACTTTACTGACATTAACTGCTGCTCAGTGGCTCTGCTGAAGCAAAAACCCCTTTCCCGTCTCATTTTTAAAAAAATATATATTTTATTGATTTTTTATAGAGAGTTAGAAACATCGATGAGAGAGAAACATCGATCAGCTGCCTCCTGCACACTCCCTACTGGGGATGTGCCCGCAACCAAGGTACATGCCCTTGACCGGAATCGAACCCGGGACCCTTCAGTCCGCAGGCCGACGCTCTATCCACTGAGCCAAACCGGTCAGGACATCATTTTTTTTAACTTGAAGGAGGTTTTAAAGGAGAGGTACTGGCGGGATTTGGGAAACACCACTGAGAACTTCCACTCAGAAGTCTTTGTTTAGCAGGCTATTAATTAGGTTTCCTTCTGGGAAGATGTATTGAAATGTATCTCTCGCTTAGTAATCGGACAGTGTTTGTCAGTAACAAAAGGTAGCTCTTTTTTTTTTTTTCTTACAAAGTATGAGCGTTTAGCGATTTGGTAATTTAGTCGTCAGAAATGTTTTGCGCCACCGCCACCGGGTGAGTTCACGTGTGTAAGCTAAGGTGCTGACACGATACATCCTTTCACACAGTGACGCTTCGGCTCCAGAACTGTGTGGGCCCGTCCAGTACCCATCGCCCCCTGTGGTTACTTACATTTACTGTAACTGAAATTCAGCCTTCAGTTCCCTGGTTGCAATGGTACTTCGTGGCTGGTGGCTACAGATTTAAACAGTGTGGACCAGTGGTTCCCAACCTTCTGGCCCATTCGATACAGCTCCTCATGTTGTGACCCAACCATGAAATTATTTCCGTGGCTACTTCATCACTGACATGTGGCTACTGTGATGAATCGTCATGGAAATGTCTGATATGCAGGATGGTCTTAGGCGACCCCCGGGAAAGGGCCATTTGACCGCCAAAGGGGTCGCGACCCACGGGTTGAGAACCGCTGGTAGACCTAGAGCAGTTTTGTCAGTGCAGGAAGTCGAATTGGACAGTCCTACCCTATGGAAAATTGAAGGTTGTCTCTCTCTCTCTCTCTCTCTCTCTCTCTCTCTCTCTCTCTCTCTCTCATGTCATTAAGAGACCTCTGAGTCCTCACTTGCTGCCTTTGAATTCTGGGAGAATGCTGAACGTGGGGAGACACATTCTCCCTTATGCTCTGAGAGCGATGCCTCCTGCCCTTTCTGCCGACAGCGCTGTTTGCAGGTGGAGCGAACCCGAGCCTCCTCTGTGAAGCGGGGTCATGGCAGACGCGGAGGTCCATTTCACGGGTCCCCTTTGCTCTTACGATAACGAGGTTCCGCATAGGAACCGTTTTTCTGTGCCCGAAACAGTAGGGATCAAATATTTGACGCTGTTTGGGCCCTTTAAAATCTAGAGACCTTGTGAGCTTAGAGTGAATTGTCGGTTCCCAACAAAGGCTGGACGATATTCACTTTATTTTCGACGTGAGTTTCAAACGGAAGGACGGTCTGGCCCAGGGAAACTGAGTGAGGGGGAGGGCAGGAGTGCCAAGTGCATTGTGGGTGGGACTAGCATCCCCGGGGCTGTCTGTTCCTCGGGCTGCATTCTAAAGGCTGGCCTGGCTCCGTGGTTGAGCGTCGACCTGGGAACCGGGAGGTCAGGGTTCGATTCCCGGTCAGGGCACAGGCCCGGGTTGCGGGCTCCATCCCCAGTGTGGGGCGTGCAGGAGGCAGCCGATCCATGATGCTCTCTCATCATGGATGTTTCTCTCCCTCCCTCTCTGAAATCAATAAAACCATATTGTAATAAAAAATCAGTAAAGGGTGCTTTGAGGTAGAGCCGGGGGAGGGAGGGAGTTGGGGTAGCCCGGATGAGAAGTGACCTGTGCTGTCACACAGCAGCAGTGACAGTGGAGAGCAGCAGTGGCCCCAACAGAGAAGCCTGTGAACGGTAGAAGGAGTTGGTGGCCTCTTCACATTGAGAGGGAGAGAGAGAGAGAAGGATCGTAAGGTGCTGGCCCTTTTTTCGCTTCATGTGCAACATCCAGATAGAAATGCCTCTTGGCTCAGTGGCTGGAGCGTCGGTCTGCGGACTGAGGGGTCCCGGGTTCGATTCCTGTCCGGGGCACATGCCTGGGCTCGATCCCCAGTGGCGGGGGGTGAGAGGTGGCCGGTTGGTGGTCCTCTCTCATCACTGAAATTTCTGTCTGTCCCTCTCCCTTCCTCTCTGAAATCAATACAAATTATATATATGTTTTTAGAAGAGGAAATATCTTTCAGACGAGTGCAGGAATGCGATCTGGCTGGAGACTGTACGTTTTGGGTGACAGTGCAGTGACCTAGGGGGGTCAGGAGACATGCTTGCAAGGGGAGTGACTGAAGGAGGGCCCTTCAGGGACGGAGGCATGTAGGAGTGTGGAAACGTGACTTAGGTTTGGCAGGAGTTGAGGAATCTCAAGTCCTAGTAAACAGCCCCCTCCCCCCCCCCCGCCCCCAGAGGTAGGAAGCAGGGTGGGCTGGCTGGGGAGGCGGCAGAGCAGGTTGGGAATGGCCAGGGCGCGGAGTTGGAGGGCAGGAAGGCGGTCGGCAAGAAGCCTTCCCTGGGGGGAGATGCCAGAGGTCCCGGCTGACATGGGAGACAATCCGTTTCTAGTGGCATCTGCCTGCCTGGTTGTATGACTTCTGCTTCCCCCACCTCCACCCCCCTCCACCCCACCACCGAAAAAAACACCTTTGAGGTTCTACATTGCATCCTGAGCCCCCCAACTTGGAGCCTTACTCATTTCATGTGTCATTTGCACCTCAGGACACGTGGGTCCATGTCGGTCCTTGTCTGCGTGGAGACTGGATGTAAAAGGCCCGTGTCATTTTATTTTTTTTTTAATATACTTTATTGATTTTTTTACAGAGAGGAAGGGAGTGGGATAGAGAGTTAGAAACATCGATGAGAGAGAAACATCGATCAGCTGCCTCCTGCACACTCCGTACTAGGGATGTGCCCGCAACCCAGGTACGTACGTGCCCTTGACCGGAATCGAACCTGGAACCTTTCAGTCTGCAGGCCGACGCTCTATCCACTGAGCCACACCGGTTTTGGCCCTTCGACTCCTTCTAATAATCAATGGAAAAATATCCTCGGGAATAATCTCTCTCCCAGCACCCTCCACTGACCATATCTTATGCATTTGAACATGAGCGGGTGGAGTCAGGATGCGGTCCCGTGGTACCATCATCTAAGTGTGCCTGGTTCCCATGAGTCTTTGCAGCCCCCCCACTGCTGTCTGTGGTTAAATGTTGTGAGTGTGGCTGTGGTTTCTCCCGAACAGTTGTTACGATGAAGCAGGAAAATAATCATGTCCTGGTTTGATATAGCAACTTTGTTGGAGGATTCGTTAAACAGCGGGCACGACTGATACATGAGAAAGAGACAGGCGTTGTGTGAGACTCCTCCTTTTAAATTCCAGAAATACTAATAAGGTGACATTCGGAATAAAAGTCTGTGATCGCCTATTTTTACCTGGAAAAGTGTAGATATTTTATGTAAGTTGAAAATTATGGGAAATTCTCTAATTTTAACAAAGATATTATATCCAAACTCAATTTAAATTTTAAAGATTTTTATCATTTAAAAAAGCTAAGCAGGTAAAACTTGAAATTGCAATATGCGTCTCATGTCTGAGTCTTTCCAAAGACAGGTCTATTTTAAGGAGTTTTTTTTTTTTTTTAATGTGTCCATTTATGGATATTATTACTATGGAAAACAGTTGGGGGAGGGGAACTGACTCCTCTGCAGATTTTTATTTTTGAGGATTCTTTTAACATATGTTTTTACTGCTTTTTAGAGAGAGAGGAAGGGAGAGGGAGAGAGAGATGGAAACATCCATGATGAGAGAGAATCATGCATCGGCTGCCTCCTGCACGCCCCCCACTGGGGATGGAGCCCGCCACCCGGGCCTGTGCCCTGACCGGGAATCCAACCGTGACCTCCTGGTTCCTAGGTCGACGCTCACCCACTGAGCCACACCGGCCGGGCATGTCTCTGTGCTTTAGTTGAGTGTGGCTGTAAAAGAGGGTTAAAACCCGCATTCCTGCCCTTGGCATCCCTGTTCCCACCCTCGGGGAAGGTGCCATGTTGTAAATGATGGATTGGATCCATAGAAGCTGCCGTTTGGGGCAACTAACCGGCAGATTTGTTAAAATGCGAATTTACAAACCCATTCCCAGCGACCCCAAATGCGGCCAGTTTTTCCTGTTGTTCATTTTCACCCCTTGCTGGTGACTGACTCCCCTGCGACTTTCCCTCCTCCTCCTCCTCCTCCTCCTCCTCCTCCTCCTCCTCAGACCTGCACCCAGATCGTTGCCCCTCGAGGACACGGCGTCACTGCAGGGCCTGTTCTCTTGTCTCCGTTTTCCTGTCTTTCACGCGCTCGCCCGTGGGTTTTTCTGTAGAGATAGCATCCCTTCCTCCCCTCTTGCTGGGAACAAAAAGGGAGACACATTGAGACAAGATACGCTCCCATGGCAACAAGAGATTGGCAGTAAAAAATCTGGAAAAGTTTTAGCCTCGGCTAAAATACGAGGAATCGGGCTGCTTTGGGAGAGTTTGGAGACGAAGAGTTCTTGAAGTTAGATTAAAAGCAGCTTTAGCCGGGGGGCGAGGGTGGGGCAGGGGGAGCCCTGACTTTGGGCCAAACTAGGGAGGGACCGTACTGTCGCCATCTCTCTATGCCTTTATTTATTTAATTTTTTTTTCTAAATATAACATTGAATCAGGGTCTTGGGGATGAAAATATTTACACACACACACACACACACACACACACACACGCACGCACACACGAGATGCCTAAGCGTAGCCACGTGAGGGACCCGGGTTACTGGAACCGTCAAACCGATACAGTAATGCTTACTAGTAACCGCAGCTTAACGATGGTCTGTCTTCATTGACGGGCAGGTGAACGCGGGGCAGGGATCCCCACTCTCCGAGTAGCAGAATCCTCCCGTTCGCAATTTAAGAGCCTTTGTTAAAAAATAGCCGAAGCCCCGGCCGGCGCGGCCCTTCTGCAGGATAACTCGTTCCATTCCCGGTCGAGGACACGTACCTGGGCTGCAGGTCCCATCCCTGGCCCCACCAGTCGATGTTTCCCTTGAGCGTTGATGTTTCTCTCTCTCTCTCTCCCTAAAAATCAATGAAAACGTATCCTCGGGCTAGGATTAAAAGCAGAATCGTCTAACTTGTCAACACAGCGGAAGACTTCTAATAACCCAGTGGGGCAAATGCATCGTGAAAAGATGGGTCACTCGTGGGGAGGTGATGCATATGTTTTGTGGCATCACTGACTCGCAGCCAGATCAGACCCTCCGTTTAAACAAAGCTTTTTGAGACTCGATCCCCAGTAGAGGAGGTGCAGGAGGCAGCCGATCAATGACTCTCTCTCATCATTGACGTTTCTCTCTCTCTCTCCCTCTCCCTTCCTCTCTGAAATCAATAAAAAACATATTTATTTTAAAAGAGAGAGAGAGAGAGAGCGTAGCATCCCCTGTCCCCATGAGTAGCCCCTCCCTTTCCCAGTACCTCTTCAGCCGGATCCTGAATTTCCCAGGCCTTGGCCTGGGTGCCACCACCCACCTGCTTCTCGGCCTGGGGAGCCGGCAGGAGACCTGAACAGCCCGGGATCCTGCTGGTCTTGTGTGCGCGTTGAATGCGTCTCTAAGGAAAAGCTCGGGGTGGGGGGTGGAAATCTGGGCGTTCAGTGGAGTCGGGGTGATCTGCGGGGTTCCACCACCGGCGGTGGCCGTGGTACCATCACCACCAGGGACTACAGAGACGGACGCGGGCACCGGCTGGTCCTCGAGGGATTCCTGTGGCTTCTTAGCTGCTCGCGGGGCCGGTCCTTCCTGCCGTTGATTTTCCGTGAGGGAGGCGCCCCGGCTGGACGGGATGCGCCCCCAGATCCCTGACCGTCCCGTGTTCTGGCCCCCCCCCCGCCCCCAGGTCATGAAACGGGTGCGCACCGAGCAGATTCAGATGGCCGTGTCCTGCTACCTCAAACGCCGGCAGTACGTGGACACCGACGGTCCCCTGAAGCAAGGCCTGCGCCTGTCCCAGACCCCCGAGGAGATGGCAGCCAACCTCACAGGTGGGTGCGGGCCGCTGCGGGCGGGCGAGCTGGAGAGGGGGACGCACGGCAAGGTCCCTTCCGGTCTGAAGCCCATGAACATATATATATATTTTTTTTTTAAAATACCACCGTTGCCCGGCCGGCGTGGCTCAGTGGTTTGAGCATCGACCTACGAACCAGGAGGTCACAGTTCCATTCCCAGTCAGGGCGCATGCCCGGGTTGCGGGCTCCACCCCCAGTAGGAGGCAGCCGATCCATGATTCTCTCTCCTCATTGATGTTTCTATCTCTCCCCTCCCCCTCCTCTCTGAAGTCAATAAAAATATATTTTTTTAAAATATCACCATTGACAGCCTTGAAGCAAGGAGAGAATGCTGGTTTTAAAAGGAAAGGACATTCTCAGGACACACACGAAAATGATACATTTAAATACGTAGTAAAAATGTGAAGTTGCCGAGACCGGTTTGGCTCAGTGGATGGAGCGTCAGCCTGCGGACTGAGGGGTCCCGGGTTCGATTCCGGTCAAGGGCATGTACCTGGGTTGCGGGCATATCCCCAGTGGGGGATGTGCAGGAGGCGGCTGGTCGATGTTTCTCTCTCATCGATGTTTCTAACTATCTCTCTCCCTTCCTCTCTGTAAAAAATCAATAAAATATATTTTTTTAAAAAAAAAGTGAAGTTGAGGACACCCCCAGGAAACAGAGCAGAAAGACCGTGGGATATGGGGGGCGGAGGGGAGATGAAAGATCAGTTCAGGAATCTGTCCTGGAAGCAGTAGGAGAGCCAGAGAAAAACCAGGGGAATCAGCGAAATGATTCCAGCCCGGCCGACGTGGCTCAGTGGTTGAGTATTGGCCCAAGAACCAGGAGGTCCCGGGTTCGATTCCCGGTCAGGGCACAGGCCCGGGCTGCGGGCTCGATGATCCCCCGTCGGAGGTGTGCAGGAGGCAGCCCATCAGTGATTCTCTCCCATCACTGATGTTTCTATTTCTCTCCCTCTCCCTTCCCCCTCTCTGAAATCAATAGAGATGATGTTTGTAAAAGAAGAAGAATAATTCTTTTTCCGTCCCCATCTGTGTGTCTTCTCCGCCTTAGTCCAAACAGAGTCTGGCTGTGCCAACATCGTGTCGGCCGCCCCGTGCCAGGCGGAGCCCCAGCAGTATGAGGTGCAGTTCGGGCGGCTGCGGACCTTCCTCACCGGTGAGTACCCGGCACCCCGAGCCTTGTCCGATGAAGAACGCGTCGTGGGGATTTTCCTCGGAGCCTGTTACATTCCAGGCACGGCGCTGGGTTAGAGAATCAACGGTAGTTTACCGCCCTGACCGGTGTGGCTCAGTGGACAGAGCGTCGGCCTGCGGACTCAAGGGCCCCGGGTTCGATTCCGGTCAGGGGCATGGACCTTGGTTGCGGGCGCATCCCCAGTGGGGAGGTGTGCAGGAGGCAGTTGATCCATGTTTCTCTCTCATCGATGTTTCTAACTCTCTGTAAAAAATTAATAAAATATATTTAAATTTTAAAAAAAAAGAAATATTAAAAAAATAAAAGGTAGTTTACCACTTGCCTCAAACTTACGGTCTTTGGAATTTCTGAGAGAGTTGAAGGACAAGGTTAAAGTTTGCAAGGGCGAGGGCTCTGGGTGTATTTTTGTGGTATTGTTTATATATATCTATATATATGTACATTTTTTTTTTTTATTGATTTCAGAAAGGAAGGGAAAGGGAGAGATAGAAACATCCATGATGAGAGAGAACCATGGATCGGCTGCCTCCTGCACGCCCCCCACTGGGGATCGAGCCCGCAACCCGGGCATGTGCCCTTGACCAGGAATCGAACCGTGACCTCCTGGTTCATAGGTCGGCGCTCAACCACTGAGCCACACCGGCCGGGCTTTGTTGGGCTCATATTTCAGTCACCAGCCTCAGAAACCAGGGTCCTGACACCATGTGGTGTGGTGGGGCGGGGGCGCTTCCCCGGGAGGGCCCCCCACGCTCTTCGATGATGCTGACTGTCCAGCGCGCTCCTCTTCTCGTTGTAGATTCCGATTCCCAGCACAGCCAGGAAGTGATGCCTCTCCTGTACCCCCTCTTCGTCTACCTCCACCTCCACCTGGTCCAGAACAGCCCCAAGAGCACCGCCGAGAGCTTCTACAGCCGCTTCCACGGCCTGTTCCTGCACAACGCCAGCCAGAGGGACGTGGTCGAGCAGCTGCAGGCCACGCAGACCCTGCAGGACATCCTGTCCAACCTCAAGCTCCGCGCCTTCCTGGACAGCAAGTACGTGGTCCGCCTGCCGGAGGACAGCTACCACTACCTGATCCGCTACCTCCAGAGCGACAACAACGCCGCCCTGTGCCGGGTCCTCACCCTGCACATCCACCTGGACGTGCAGCCCGCCAAGAGGACCGACTACCAGCTCTACGCCGGCGGCGGCGGCAGCGGCGGCGGCTCCTCCTCGCGGGGCGAGGGCGGCGGCCTGGAGCCCCCCGACGTGCCCGGGGGCCCGATCCTGCAGAACGAGGCCGCCCTGGACGTCCTGCAGGAGAGCATCCGGCGGGTCAAGGAGGGCCCGCCCTCCCTCACCACCATCTGCGTCTACGCCTTCTACCACACGGAGCAGCTGCTGAACGCCGCCGAGATCTCCCCCGACGGCAAGCTGCTGGCCGCCGGCTTCGACAACTCCTGCATCAAACTCTGGAGCCTCCGGTCCAAGAAGTTGAAAGCCGAGCCCCACCAGGTGGACGTGTCCCGCATCCGCCTGGCCTGTGACATCCTGGAAGAGGAGGTAGGGGGGTCCTGCTCCCTTCCCCGCACCTGCCTTGCTCATCTGCTTAGAACAGTGGTCGGCAAACTGCGGCTCGCGAGCCACAGGCGGCTCTTTGGCCCCTTGGGTGTGGCTCTTTCTAAGCCTTAGGAGGACCCTAATTAAGTTAATAACAATGTACCTACCTATTTAGTTTAAGTTTTAAAAATGTGGCTCTCAAAAGAAATTTCAGTCATTGTACTGTTGGTATTTGGCTCTGTGGACTAATGAGTTTGCCGACCACTGGCTTCGAATATTCTTTCCAGACGTGACTGATCTTACAGAGCAGGGACTTTTTGACTTATAATCCTCATCCGATAGCAAACTCATGCCGTGTAACCTGCAGCCTTTGAGTCCTGCACATGCCTAACCTCGGAAGAGATGAAAATTATTGTGTTTTTTTTAATATAGATTTTTATTGATTGCAGAGAGGAAGGGAGAGGGCGAGAGAAACATCCATGATGAGAGGGAATCATGGGTAAGCTGCCTCCACGCCCCCTACTGGGGATCGAGCCCACCACCCGGGCATGCACCCGACCCCTGGTCGGGAATCGAACCGTGACCTCCTGGTTCACAGGTCAACGCTCAACCACCGAGCCACACCGGCCGGCCACTCCCATAGTTAAGTTCTTATATAAACTTCCTGGAGTAGAGCAGTGAGTCATTCTTGAAATTTTGAAGCGTTGTTGTAACCTCTTTGGAATGGAGAGCACTAATATTCGTGGTCACAGTAGAACCGTAAGCTCCCAAATGCTAACGTGTTTTGAGTCCCCGGTGCCTGCCACAGCCATTTTGAACATGGGTGGACACGCGTGTGTATTTTCCCTCAACGCTGTACACATTGGAGCCTTTGCTTCATTTCAGTTTAATGGTTTTTTCAAGTAGAAGTTAAAAGGATGCCCTTTTCCTAGGCGAGAACCTAAAGCTCACACATACATTTATTTATACACCAACCACGGCAATGGGTGATAGAATCTGCATCCCGCTGCCCTTCATTCTGGTAGGGTTTCATGAAAACCCACCGTGATTGATGAATCCCGGCGTCGAGGCGGCTGTAGCTTTAAGGAGCCTGCCTGTGAGTGAGTGAAGGTTTTGGACACAGACAATGTCCTGGTGGGGGAGATGCTGGGGGTAGGGGGCAGCTTCCCCCGCGGGGACCAGGGGCGGCTGTCCTCCCGGCTGTCCCCCACACAGGAAGTCTGTCCGAGAATCACAGGGGTCACTGGGCTGTAGAGTCTCCAGGCCTTGTGTTGCTCCTTCGGGGAAATGTTTGCGACCCTCCGGAAAGTCACTGTTCTAAAGCCGCATCTCTCTTCCCTCGTGGACACCAGCAGTGCGTGCCTGGTCACAGGGTGTGCGTGCCATTTACTGGTGATCGCGCCTGTCTGGCTACTGTTCTCATGGGCCGGGGTTAGTTTTGGCTACACGGCTACGGTGGTTCTGTATTCATCATGCACTGAGCCCGGCTGGCGTGGCTCAGTGGTTGAGCGTCAAGCTGTGAACCAGGAGGTCAGGGTTCGATTCCCGGTCAGGGCACAGGCCCGGGTTGTGGGCTCGATCCCCAGTGTGGGGCGTGCTGGAGGCAGCCGGTCCATGATTCTCTCTCATCATGGATGTTTCTGTCTCTCTCTCCCTCTCCCTTCTTCTGTGAAATCAATAAGATAAATAAATATACATATACTAGAGGCCTGATGCACGAAATTCTTGCAAGGGGCTAGGCCAGTGATGGCAAACCTATGACAGGCGTGTCAGAGGTGACATGCGAACTCATTTTTTTGGTTGATTTTTCTTTGTTAAATGGCGTTTAAATAGATAAAATAAATATCAAAAATATAAGTCTTTGTTTTACTGTGGTTGCAAAGATCAAAAAATTTCTCTATGTGACATGGCACCAGAGTTAAGTTAGGGTTTTTCAAAACGCTGGCACGCCGAGCTCAAAAGGTTCGCCATCACTGGGCTAGGCCCTCGCAGCCCTGGCTTTGTCCGGAAGGTCGTCCGGATGGTCGTTCCGCTGTTCGGTCATCCGGTTCCAATTAGCATATTATGCTTTTATTACCATAGATGTTTTAAGTCATGAAACTGAGACCAGGTCTGCGCAGGCGTGGGCGCAAGGACGTGTCGGGATTGGTCTCAGTGGGCTAGACACGGAGCCGCGTGGCTCCTAAAGCAGCCAGACCTGACACGCCCCTGGAGTGAAAGCACCGAGGGCTGAACATACGCTCAGAAGTAAATCTTTTCGGACAGCGGCTCTCAGGATCCACAAGGAGAGTCACCATAGGCTGCCCTTTCCGTCGGCTTTGGAAATCCCTTAGCCTCGACCCAAGAGTGAGACCCACAGACATCGCTCCATAAACAGCCTCACGTTGCTGTAGCTTTTTCTTTTTTTTAATATACTTTATAAGATTTTTTGCCAAAACCGGTTTGGCTCAGTGGATAGAGCGTCGGCCTGCGGACTGAAAGGTCCCGGGTTCGATTCCGGTCAAGGGCATGTACCTGGGTTGCGGGCACATCCCCAATAGGAGATGTGCAGAAGGCAGCTGATCGATGTTTCTCTCCCATCGGTGTTTCTAAATTTCTATCCCTCTCCCTTCCTCTCTGTGAAAAATCAATAAAATATATTAAAAAAAAAAAAAGATTTTTTACAGAGAGGAAGGGAGGGGGATAGAGAGTTAGAAACATCAATTCAGCCGCCTCCTGCACACCCCCCACTGGGGATGTGCCCGAAACCAAGGGACATGCCCTTAACCGGAATCGAACCCGGGACCCTTCAGTCCGCAGGCCGACGCTCTATCCACTGAGCCAAACCGGTTAGGGCTGCTGTAGCTTTTGCTGGGCTAAATCCTTGGCTGCAAAACGCATGGAAGGAAAGAGGGGTGTGAGCTGTCGGGGACTTTTTACTCGGTCACGCGGTTATGGGCCGATCTCCTGGGGTCGCCCTTAAGAGCGAGACCCCTGTCATGTCCCGGGTAGGTGCTATTTCCCAAGCAGCGCCCCCCCCCCTTCCCCCCTGCCCTCCCACCCCCACCTGCTGCCCCGAGATTGTGTTTCCCACACGGACCACTAAACATCTCTTCTTGTGTCCCCTTTGCGGCCCCGCCCGGCGTGCCCAGGAGGAGGAGGAGGAGGCCGAGATGAAGACGCTGCGGGGCCACTGCGGGCCCGTGTACAGCACGCGCTTCCTCGCCGACGGCTCGGGGCTGCTGTCCTGCTCCGAGGACATGTCCATCCGCTACTGGGACCTGGGGACCTTCACCAACACGGTGCTGTACCAGGGCCACGCCTACCCCGTGTGGGACCTGGACATCAGCCCCTACAGCCTGTACTTCGCCAGCGGGTCCCACGACCGCACCGCGCGGCTGTGGTCCTTCGATCGGACGTACCCGGTGCGGATCTACGCGGGCCACCTGGCGGACGTGGACTGCGTCCGGTTCCACCCCAACTCCAACTACCTGGCCACGGGCTCCACCGACAAGACGGTGCGGCTGTGGAGCGCCCAGCAGGGCAACTCGGTGAGGCTGTTCACAGGCCACCGCGGCCCCGTCCTGTCCCTCGCCTTCTCCCCCAGCGGCAAGTACCTGGCGTCGGCGGGCGAGGACCAGCGGCTGAAGCTGTGGGACCTGGCCTCCGGGAGCCTCTACAAGGAGCTGCGCGGCCACACGGACAACATCACCAGCCTCGCCTTCAGCCCGGACAGCAGCCTGGTGGCCTCGGCGTCCATGGACAACTCGGTGCGCATCTGGGACATCCGCAACAGCTTCTGCAGCGCGGCCGCCGACGGCTCCTCGGGGGAGCTGGTGGGCGTGTACACAGGGCAGATGAGCAACGTCCTGAGCGTGCAGTTCATGGCCTGCAACCTCCTCCTGGTGACGGGAATCACGCAAGAAAATCAGGAACATTGATTTTTTTTTTTTTTTTTTTACACCCTCGTGGTGACGGACCGGGCGGCCGTGGAGCGAGGGCTCCGGGCTGCATCTGACGATCGAATCACTGACTGACTGTGAAAGACTCCCCGCCTCTCCCCGTGTCCCGCGCGGGCATCCTGGGCGCGGGCACCCCTTCCTCGGCGCCCCCCCCTCCCCCCCCCAGTGTCCAGGACGCGGGGGCGGGGAGGGGGTACGGACAGGTGGTGGTGGTGGTGGTGATGAGCGGACGCGAGATCAAGAATTGGGATGCTCTGGAGGTGGGGGGGCACGTTCTTCCAAAGAGGCCCCCGTGTCCTCGCGAGAGCACCTCCTGTCTGTCTCATTCTCCCCCCCCCCCCCACCCTTGCTGGAACCACGATGCTGCTGCTGACCGGCCGGCCGGGGGACCCACTTTGGTCCCAGGGGGGTCGCAGGTCACAGCCGCTGGCTGGCGGGAATGCAGGGGTGGGGGCGAGGAGCATCCAGGATTTTTATTGTTATTATAATTATAGTAATTATGATGATGATGATGATGATGATGATGATGATGATGGAGAAGGGGGCACCCAGCACTGGCAGAGGCATCTCTCTGCTCCCCACCTTCAGGTCCAGCTCCCGGCACTGGCTCTGATGCTTGGCATTTTGAGGTTCAGGGAATCCGGGGGCTCCGGGAGCGCAGTGTCTTGTGGGAAAGGGAGGATTTCTGGGCGACGGGTGGGTCGCCCCTCTCCCCCTTCCCCCCGACGTGTTCCTAGAAGTGGGTGCATCCCGTGGAGGAAGCCTGGGGCTCGGGCAGTGATGGTGGGAAAGCTAGACCTCGTGGCTCACTTCTGTGAACAAGCCTCCGCCCCCCCCCTTCCCCCCGGGCCCCCGAAATGTCAGAAAGAAATGAAAATAATGTGAGGTGATCAGTCCGGAGGCAGAATGAGAAAGCGTTGACTTCCCCTGCCAGCGTAAGGTCAGAGGGGTGGCTTTTCCGGCCTTTGGCTCCTTGAGGTCACTGCTCCCGCCTCCTGCATCGCAACGGCAGCTCGATGTGCGCCTCGTGAAACACACTGTAAGCACCATGCACGCATCCGAAAACCCCGAGGACGGCGCCAGGTCTGATGTGTGGGCAAAGGATTCAATCTTTCTGGTTTTTTGGTTTTTTTCCCCTGAAAAGAGTTATTTTGTATTTTGTTTTCTATTAAAATGTATTTAGTTTCCCAAAAACAAAGTGTTGGCATCTCATTTAAGCTGTGAGGAGAGGCGGGTGTGGCCTGGACTCCGGGCCGGACCAGCCCCTCGAAGGTGCACCTCTGCGCGCTGCTCAGCTCGCTTGGAATCACGCTTCCTCGGCATTCCCCTGGCTCCCGGATCGCATTTCATACCGTTCGGACATCCCAGACTGCCATGCTGACCGGAGACAACGTCTGCGTTGCCACCCAGAGTTATTTGGTGAGATCCTACTTCCAGTTCTCCTCCTCAAAAAACCCCATTACAAAATCGCTAGGGGGTGTTATTTAATGAACTCGGACTATTTATTGAACCATTTCCAGGTAAAGGACTCGTTCAGAGATGTCAATGACGCCAGAATTTCTACAGTGTGCTTCCCACGCGTCATTTTCTGGCAAGGACACGAGAATTCCCAGGAGGGTGTCTAGGGAGACTCTAGAATTCTGTGCCAAAAAACTTTTTTTTTTTACTTGAGCCTAAGGTGCTAATAGGACATGTTTCTTATAGATAAAAATATATATTTGAGACATTGCAAGAAGGATCCTTTGGCAACTTAAGACAGTTATCACCTTCCACGGGGCCTGCAGGGAAAAGCCTAGAATATGCAGGCGTGCGCTTGTCTGTACGGAGTGAACCCCTCCGCTGGATTGTACGGTGTATTGCTAGAAATAATGAAATTCTCCGATTGGACCGAATCATTCTCAGAAGTGGAAATATCACTGATCTGGAAGCTTTTGTGTTTGTTTGTTTTTTAATGCAGAACTTCTTTGATTAAACGCAGAAACATATAGGTTGGTCAGTCTTCACCTTGCCGATCATGTATATATACGTTTGTGATTTCAATGGAAGCTCTTAATGATTTGCATGTTTGGCCTATTTTTTTCTTTTTCTTTTGTGTGCTCATTTTAATGTGGGGTCATCAAACCTTCTAGAACGCCCCTCACAACTTTCCCCCCAAATCTTGGAACTATTATGAGGTGGGTGGGTGTGTGTGTCTATGTGTCCACAAGGGTGTACAGAGGACGTGGGCGCCCCCTTTAGGTGGCTCCCTGCTGTCTTATTTCCTCTTCAGAGCAGTCCTATGGTGTGGACAGGACGGGTGATGCTACCATTTTGTATTGAAAATAACCTAAAGCCTAAAAAAAAAGCTATATAATTTATTTTTTTGGAATAAAGAAACTTTAGAATATTCAGTTATTTTGAACCACAATGATGAATCTGTGATGTGTATATGGTGTGGGCGGGGTACAGCTGAAATAATCTTACACTGACAGGCTCAGTAAATCTGATTGTAAATTTTAATTTTAGCCGTAGACTGGCCGGAAGAAAGAATTATGATAAAGGAAAGTCCTGAACAGAGAAAACGGGAAACGGTGAAAAGTTTTTCAATTCAAGGTCTAGCTTCTAAGGAGACGACGACTAGCTTTTCATTGGTTTCATGCGTGTATTAAAAAATGTCTTGGTTGTATTAAAAAAAAGGGGGGGTGGGTATTTTTTTTGAGTACGTAGTCTTCTCATTTTGCTGTCGCCCTGACTGGTATTTAAGTATATGGATTAAAAACTTAGTCTGTACTTCAACCTGGCTTTCAGTTGCTTGTTTGGGAAATGTGTCCATTCACTCTATGGCCGGGCCTCAGGCTGGCGAGGCTTTTGTTTGCTCCCGGGGCTGCTGTCCTCACAAGCTCCCTTGTCGCCCTTGCAGGGGACAAGAACCCACAGGTGGAACTGTCCTGGAGGTAATCCCAGCTGCTCTCGAGTTCCCATCAAAGGAAGTCCCTTTTGAACTTGACACCTGCTGGCCACTAAACCCATGAAGCGTCTATTCACTGGGGGCCAGATTTTGCTGCGTGGGGCAACCACACCTCCACCAAGGGCCCCTCGCTGTCCTTCCCGGGGGCAGGATCTGAGGTTCTGCTTGTTGTCTCAGAATTAACACCCAACCTTCCCTTGCTTTGCTGTCGTATTTATTTATTTATTTATTTATTTATTTATTTTACTATTAATCCATTCATATCTCAGTGCTTTTGCTTCTTCCTTCCCCAAACACACCTTAGAGCATTTCTTGCCCTTCTCAGTGGCCCAGCAATATTTTTTAATATGTTTTTATTGACTTCAGAGAGGAAGGGAGAGGCAGAGAGAGAAACATCCATGATGAGAGAGAATCATTGATCGGCTGCTTCCTGCACGCCTCACGCTGGGGATCGACCCCCAACCCGGGCATGTGCCCCGACCAGGAATGGAACCATGACCTCCAGGGTCACACGTCGACGCCCAACCCACTGAGCCACACCGGCCGGGCCATTTTATCCTAATTTCTAAAAGGGTAGTGAGGTGTTATCCTTATTTTCAAGTGGGAATAGTACGTAATTCGCATTACTAGGACCGCTATCCGCAGGCCTCAACCACGACCCTGACATAAGAACCATCTGGCCCCGCGGCCATCCCTCAGCTTACAGACGCCCCCACCACGAGGTCTCCGTGTGTCCTCGGGGCTTTCCAAGACCCTCTCCTCCAGCTTTCCTGGCACGTGTGTTAAAACGCATGGCGCCTGGCTTGGTCTCCATTCTGAGCGGCCAGAGGGCCTGGACCACGTGTGCGTTTGCACGTTATAAACTGATCTCTGCGCCTTCGCCAAGTTCGTCCAAATGCCACTCTCCGCCAACCACCTCCTCCGTCCACACCGCCTTTCGGAGCCGAGTCGCCCCGCAGTGAGGTTCCCTCCAGCAGTGCTCCTGCGCCTTCGCCCGGTGCTCCGCCCGGGGATGCGGGGTGGCAGGACCCGCCCCGCTGGGTCCCCCGAGGACCCGCACACGCCCCCAAGCTCAGCCCCGCTCCGGGTCCCGCAGCTGCCTCCTCGCGCCGGGCGTCCTGCGATCGCGCCTGCGCGCTCCGCCCCGCCCCGCCCAGTCCGCCGGCGTGAGAAAAGGCCCGCGCCGCTCCGGGTTCTGACGGAAGTGGACGGAAAAGCATGAAAAAGCTCCCTGCGCGCCAGTGCGCAGGCGTGGCGGTGCTCACCACTTCCGGGGCCGGGTCCCTGCCAGACCGCGCGGGCGGTGGGCGGGCGCTCGGCTGCCCAGTGGGGGGCGCTGCAAGGAGGGCGCCCGGGTCGGGGCCGGCTTCCTGGAGGGCGGGGTGCGGCCGAGGGGCGCGGCCCGGGGCGGGCGCCTGGGGCGCCGGCCCGATGCCGCGGGTGACGGCGGGTGACAGCGGGCGGGGCCGAGTGCACGCCCTCCGCTCGGCCGGGCCGGGAGGGTCCTCGGGCGCCGTGCGCGCGGGGCCGGGCGGGCGGGCGCAGACACTCGGCTCGGACGCGGCGCCATGCGCGGGCCGCTCGCCTGGCCGCTGCGCCTGCTCGTGAGGCGGGGCCCGCTCGCCTGCGCGTGGACCCCCGCCGCCCGCGCCCCCGTGTCCCGGCCGCTGCCGACCGGCCTGGGGCCACCGCGGCTTTGGGGCGCGGGCCCGGGCGCCCTGCGGGGTGCGGGGGCCGCGCGCTGCTGGGCGAGCGGCTGCCCGGGCGGGGATCCCGGCGGCGGCGCGGGTCTGGCGCGGCTTCTGGGGCTGCGGGCGCGGCCCCCCGGGTACCCCCGCCTCCCGCGCGCCCTGCTCTCCGGCGGCCCAGCTAGCGGCGCCCGCGCGGGGGGCGAGGCCTGGCGGCGCGGACCGGCGGTGCCTGCGGCCGCGGCGGCTCCGAGGGACGACTCGCGGCTGCGCCCCGCGGCGGCCGGGCGCTCCGAGGCCCAGAAGCTGCTGGGGCTGGCGTACCCCGAGCGCCGGAGGCTGGCAGGTAGGGGTCCCTCCCACCCCGTCCCCTTCCCGCCCCCTGCCCAGCACGCGGTCCCGGTCGCCGATCGGGACCCCCGTCCGCTTGCCGCGCGGCGAGGAGGGCAGGGTGACCTCCTCCTGGGGGTTTTGGACCCAGAAGCGCTGGACCGGGCGCTCCGCCCACAGTGGCTGTCGGGTTGGCTGGGCACCTGCTGGGCGATTCGCTTTACGTCTGTTTGGTTCGCGGACCTACGTTCTCCAAGGCGCGCGGTGTGGTGGCTCCTAGAAAGTCGGGTCTGCTGCTCCCTGGCGCTGCCAGCATTCACAGAATCAGCCGGGTTTTTATTCTCTCCCCCCCGCCCCCCATCTCTTATTTTTAGAAATTAGAACTCGAGCCAAAAGCATGTCTGTTTGTATTATGCACTTACGCTGATTTTTTTAAAAACATGATTTGTTCTATTTCGGCAGGGTTACTAAGCAGTCAGTTTTGCCACGTGAAGGGGAACAATCTAAACCTTTTTTTTTTTTTTTTTAACAATCTAAACCTTTTTCCCCATCTGTCCCCCTGCCTTTGCCCCTGGGGTGATGGGTAGGAAGTTGCTTTGCTATTTTCAGAGCAGTCGGCCCTGGCCCGGGTTACTGATGTATAAAGTCTAGGAGTTTTGCCCTGGCCGGTGTGGCTCAGCGGAAGGAGCATGGGCCTGGGGACGGAAGGGTCCCGGGTTCGATTCTGGTCCATGGCAGGTACCTGGGTTGCAGGCTCAATCCCCCAGCTCTGGTTGTGACTTGGGCAAAGGCAGCCAATTGATTTCTCTCTCTCTCTCTCTCTCTCTCTCTCTGAAAATTAATGGGACAATATCCTCAGGTGAGGATTAGCAACAAAATCAAAGGTAGATCAATAAACTCCAGAAGTTTTGGGAAACGATAGATCACAACCCAACTAAACCAAAAGTAATTTTTATACAGAGAATGAACGTTTTTAGAAAACAAAATCCAGATAAACAAGGCGGATTTTGTAGCTCCTCGTTTTTAGCCATTAGAGAAAGCTTTAAATGCTCGTTTTTTAGGTTTCTCTAAATCTTCCTTTCTTTTCTTTACTTTTTTTTAAAAAAGTGATTTCAGAGAGGAAGGGAGCGGGAGAGAGAGATAGCAACATTAATGATGAGAGAATCATTGACCGGCTGCCTCCTGCACACCCCACACTGGGATTCGAGCCCAGAACCAGACACGGGGAATCGGACCTGATTCACAGGCCGATGCTCAACCACTGAGCCACGCTGGCTGGGCAAAATCTTCATTTCTTTCGTTGTGGGTCCCCTTGGTGAGCAGAAGGAAACGTGGTTTCTGTTCCTGCTGGGGCTCCCCATGAGTGAAATAAGCACATGATCACGTGACTAGAGATACAAGTGGATCTGTGATGAGAGCTTGGAAACAGGCTGTGAGGCTCTCGGGGAAACACTTGAAACCGGTGAGCACCCCACATTCTCTGCTGCAAAACCATTGCCTTAGCAAGGGTCCTCCGACCAGTGGCTGGGGACTTGGGGGGGTGGAGGTTGGTGCTGGGCAGTCCCGTGGGAGCTGTCAAGTCTTAGGGGCATTCTTGGCATCACCCAGGTGCAAAGAGGACTAGTTCATCACGTGGTTGTATGTAGATTTTGATGGAAATAAAGATCCTTGTGCCCGGCCAGTGTGGCTCAGTGGTTGAGCGTTGACCTAGGAACAGGAGTTCACGGTTCGATTCCCGGTCAGGGGACGTGCCCGGGTTGTGGGCTTGATCTCCAGTGAGGGGCATGCAGGAGGCAGCCAATCCATGACTCTCTCATCACTGACGTTTCTCTCTCTCCCTCTCCCTTCCTCTCTGAAATCAATAAAAATATTTTAAAAAGGGAACATTTTGAAACGAGGAGCTCTCGTGGACTGAGCTGCTTGGGCGAGCGGCTGTCCCCCTCCAGTTGGCAGCGTGGGGCCCAGAGCAGGGCGCAGAGCGTCTTCGGTGAAGGTGTAAGTGGCGGTGGGACCAGGCCCAGGTTGAGGCTGATGTAGAGACCCTGAGCCCTACAGGGAGCGGCCCCCTTTCTCCATGAACTTGGAGCAAGTGTACGGGAACCCAGTGTTACTTTGTTTCTGAGGTATTCAATGTCAGGAAGGTTTTCTGGTGCCCACACGTGCTCAGCCCACTGGGTAGCCCAGCCCTGCCCCTCTCATGCCCATCGTCCCTGTACCCTCTTACCGTGTTCCCACGTGTCCTGCTGGTATGTTAAGACAGCCCTAACCACGGCAGGAGCTGTACCTCCTTTTATTTAAAGAAGGGAGCTATGTGGATACGCCACATGGAACGACTGTGAACATAGAATTTGAGGAAATACATTGGGTTGCACACTAATTTTAAAAAATATTTTTAAACGGGTAATGAATACATATGGTATCTGATGAGGGAATCTGATGAAGACCCCTCATTAGGACATCTGGCTTCCTCAGAACTCATTCGATAGGATATATTGAAGCCAGTCTGGGCGTCGGCATTCGTGGGGTTCAGAGGAAGTGAGGGGTCACCATCAGTTTGTAACTTATCTTCATAAGGGCAGTCCCAGAGGTTGCCACATGGCTGTCAAGTGCTGGAGATAAAGAGCAGTTGTGTGTGTGTGTGTGTGTGTGTGTGTGTGTGCGCGCGCGCGCCTGCCTGTTTCTTAATCAAGAGACCAAAGAAAGCTGAGTTGAAGAGAAGGAATTCCACTGTTAATGTGTTAATTTTTAGAAAAACGAATATTAAAAAAAAAACCACCTTTTTCAAAAATTCAACTACCCACTCGAATAACAGTATTTTCAACCTTTTGCAGCAATTTCGGAAAATGCCCCCTGAACTGCCTGAGCAGAACACTTCGATCTTAAGTCATTTGTACCAGGACCTTAAACAGGACCTGCTGTCTGACATGTTACAGATGTGTGTGGAGACGTGTTCGCATGACTTCCATGCCCAGCCCCCTGGTCCCCGCCCCGCGTTGCCCTGGGCGTCGGGACGTGCAGCTATCTCTCTCCAGCTGTGGCCCGCACAGTGGCTCTCCAGGCTTTTCCCACTGATAACCCTTCATCTTATCACTTGGCCTTCGCTGCAGGGCTCACCAGGAGCCCGTGGGGGCTGACGGGATAGGAGTCATTGGTCAGAGCCCTCGGCTGCACCTGGACGATAGGAGAGCCTGCGAGGCCTCTTGCTGTCCCAGTGAGCCGGGTAGTGAACAGGGGCCTGGAGTTGGGCCTTCGATGAGCCGTGGGCCCCTTGGGCTCCTGGGAGATTATAACGGGGCTGCCAGCCGGGAGGCCCTTGGTGTGATGGGCCGCTGTGTGCAGAGCAGGTCTTCCCACACTTCCCAGGCCGGCTCCTAGTCTCACTGTGGAAGGTACATCCCCCCACCCGCCACCCCCCACATGTGCATTTGGGGCCTCCGGTGTGTGTGGGGGGGGAGGCCTGGGAGGGCGCCTCTCACTTAAATTCTCGATAAGGTCTTGTGTGTGTGGCTTTAGATTAGGACCATTCTTGGAACCCGATGCCGCCAGGAGCTCTTGCTGAATCCGTAGTTAGATTTTACGAAGACAGACCAAGAAGTGACCGAAATAAACAGAGGCTAGGCCTGTGGGTGCCGTGAGCGAGGAGAGGACGGGCAGTGCTCAGCAGCCGTTCCCCGGGGCCCAGGCCGGGCAGAGGTGCTGGCCAGGACACTGAGGCTGTACCCTAGCGCGGGGACCACTCCTGGAAGCCAGGCGTGTCTGTCCACCGGGGAAATGCTGTATTTCAAAGAGAACATGAAGCCGAAATCGGTTTGGCTCAGTGGATAGAGCATCGGCCTGTGGACTGAAGGGTCCCAGGTTCGATTCCGGTCAAGGGCATGTACCTTGGTTGCGGGCACATCCCCAGTAGGGGGTGTGCAGGAGGCAGCTGATCGATGTTTCTCTCTCATCGATGTTTCTAACTCTCTATCTCTCTCCCTTCCTCTCTGTAAAAAATCAATAAAATATATTAAAAAAAAAAGAGAACATGAACATTCGGTGCATAGCTTTAAGGGTAGAATACAAACCAGATTTGGAAAGGACTTAGTATGAAGAAAAGTAAAATCTCGTTATTTTTATCTTTATTCCATGTTGATTCCTATTTTTGGATAATTTGGGCCAAATAAAATGTATTGCTAACATTAATTTTACCTGTTCCTTTTACTCTTTTTTTTTTTTAATCTTTATTGTTGAAAGTATTCCAGATGCCCCCTTCCCCCCCATTGGCCCTGCCATAATGGGAGCATACTCTTTTCAGTGTGAGGGGAACATTTTAAATGACACGGGCAGGCCCCCCGGACATGCCTGCAGGCCAGTGAGCGCTGGGGCCCAAGACAGGCCCCCCTGCTGTCACTATGGCGCAGGCGCCCTGCTCCCTGGCGCACGTTCACGGTCGGGCCTTGCATCAGACCTGCCAGGGCTCAGTCTTTGTTCTGCTGAGTCCTCTCTGAACCTGACCAGTTTCCTACACTCCCTGCTTCCTGCTCGTCTCCCAGCCCCGCGTGTCTTCACTTCCTTCCCCGCCCGGCCGCACGCTTTATCACCAAAAGCTGTGATATTGAGAAAGGACATGCCCCATGTGCGGGGAATGCCTGTTACTGCCTTCCCACGCGGACGGCGGGTGTTGTTGACATTCTAGACATCATCCAGGGCTTTACCTGCACAATTTGGTCTAGAAGCTAAGATACGGTTAGATACCAGGGAGGAGTGATGAGTAGTGAATGTAGGAGAAAATACCATCTGAGACGAACGCCCAGATCAAGAGACAGGAAGGAGGGGCTGGGGGCGTGGGGGGGGGCGTGGTCAGGTCAGGGTGATGCGGACAGTTTTTATCGGGTGCAGGGCATGGTCAGTCCCTCCCTGCGGTCACCCTACTTGTTCTGCCCTGGGACCCATCGGTTCTTCCTGTAGTCGGATCAAGGAGCAGAAGGGACGACCGTCCCAGCGCCAGCCCCTCGCCCAAGGCCCCCACGAGCTGAGAGCGGCCCGTGTCTTCCAGCCGCCGTCGGGTTCCTGGCCGTGTCCAGTGTCATCACCATGTCGGCGCCCTTCTTCCTGGGGAGGATCATCGACATCATTTACACCAACCCCACCGGGGACTACAGCGGCAGCCTGACCCGCCTCTGCCTGACGCTCAGCGGCGTGTTCCTGTGCGGAGCTGCGGCCAACGCCGTCCGCGTCTACCTCATGCAAACCTCAGGTCAGTGCCCTCCTCCCGGGAGCACGGCAGGAGCCCCGGGGGTGTCGTGTGCTGCGGGCCCCAGGCTTTTCCTCTCTTCTGCATCACATTCAGCAGGGGGCCCGGCCAGTGTGGCTCAGTGGTTGAGCGTCAACCTGTGAACCAGGAGGTCCCAGTTCGATTCCCGGTCAGGGCACATGCCCGGGTTGTGGCCTTGATCCCCAGCGGGGGGCCTGCAGGAGGCAGCCGATCAGTGATTCTCTCTCATCATTGATGTTTTGTTCTCTCTCTCTCCCTCTCCCTCTCTGAAATCAATACAAATATATTTTTTTAATATGTTTTATTGATTTTTTACAGAGAGGAAGGGAGAGGGAGAGAGAGTTAGAAACACCGATGAGAGAGGAACATCAATCAGCTGCCTCCTGCACACCCCCTACTGGGGATGTGCCTGCAACCAAGGTACATGCCCTTGACCGGAATCGAACCCGGGACCCTTCAGTCTGCAGGCCGACGCTCTATCCACTGAGCCAAACCAGTCAGGGCAATACAAATATATTTTTTAAAAAACAAACATTCAGTAGGGACACTGCCCGACGCTGGAGCTGTGGATTGTGGTAGCTCAGTGCCCTCTCCTCAGCCCTCTTACGTGACTTGGATTGAGCTGGGAGGGAGCAGCCGTCTGTTTTCCGGGAGGTTTGAGAGCACGGCTGTCACACGGGAGGCTGGAGCGGGGCCTCCTTCCAGGGGGAGCCGGGTGATGCCTGGACAGTGTGTCTGTGTCAGTCCAGGTGGCTCACGGGCACGTGCCTGCCACAGCCATGACAGCGCCCAGGACGCCCGGCTCCACGTCGGTTGCTGGCCACTGAGTTAATAAAATAAATACTCGGTAGATAATTAACCAGTTGTTGCCATTTGGAAGTTCAATACAGAAGAGGTTGCCGAGGAAGGACACCATTAACTCTCGGACAGTCACTGTAGTAAAACGTCTCTGTAAATAAGTCGTAAGCATCTCAGTCAGGTTATGTTTGCAGATCCCTGTAGCCTCTCCTCCGCCTCCAGGCTGCAGGGGCTAAGGGAGAGTGATGCTCGTTTCTGGCAGCTTCCTGCCCAGCTGCCAGGGCCCCGGGGAGTATCCCAGGGACCCACAGGGCAGTAGCCGCGCCTCCGAGGCCGCAGGCAAGAGGGATCACCTCGGCCCTCGCTGACCCGGCCCCATTGGCTTTCGCAGGGCAGCGCATCGTGAACCGGCTGCGAGCTTCCTTGTTCTCCTCCGTCCTGAGGCAGGAGGTGGCTTTCTTCGACAAGACCCGCACGGGCGAGCTGATCAACCGCCTCTCCTCGGACACGGCGCTCCTGGGCCGCTCGCTGACCGAAAACCTCTCGGACGGGCTCCGGGCCGGGGCCCAGGCCTCTGTCGGGATCGGCATGATGGTACGTCCCCCGCTTGCGGCAGCACCTTCTGGGCAGGGCTGGGCCTGTACCAGGTCTCTCGTGTCCAGGAGGAGCTCGGGTGAGCTGCTCCCTTCCCTCTCTAGCCACTGGCCAGAGGGCCGCCCCGCAGGCCGTGGGGACAGACGCTGCTGCTTCCCGCATGGCCTCTGGCACCACATGTCCCAGGACGCAGTCCTGTTGAGGCAGGCCCGCTGCTTTAGGAAAGGTGGCATTCGAAGGCAGCAGGGGGAAGGAACCTTCCGGTGCTGAGCAGTGGGTCCGAGAGAAGACAGGGAGTCACACCCGCCACCACAGGCAGTGCCACCCCTGCCCAGGGGACCCCTTCCTCTCCTCCTCGCCTGGGAGGGAAGATCAGTCCCCCTCCTTCCAGGGGCCCCTCGCCACTCCCACGCCTTCGTGTTGTCCTAAGTCCGTGGTCGGCAAACTGCGGCTCATGAGCCACATGCTCTTTGGCCCCTTGAGTGTGGCCCTTCCACAAAATACCACGTGCGGGCGCACGGACAGTGCGATGGACACTTCGTGGCCCGTGCACAGAAGTCGGGCGAGTCTATTTTGAAGAAGTGCTGTGGATATTTGGCTCTGTTGACTAATGAGTTTGCCGACCACTGTCCTAAGTGAATGAGTGAATGAATGAATGAACGAATGATTGGTTCTGTCCATTACTTTACACTGCAGTCTGCTCCTTTTTTTCTCAGCATTTTAGAAGAGCCTTGTTCTGATCATGCTATTTTCTGAGCAAATGAGATTTGGCAGATCTTAGTAATTTGTTGAAGGGGTGCTAGTACCGTTTAAGGTACGGTCACCAAATTCAGGGTTGACAGGAAACCGCACCAGGCCACTTCTGGAAGTCGGCTGTTTCTTCTTTGAGCAGGTCCAGCTGTCAGGAATCGCTCCTCATGCTGAGTTCAGATCCACGTGCTCCCGTCCACTGAGCCAGGGCAACGCTGTAACTCTTCCTGCCCTTGTCGGTTATATCTCCTGCCAAGTCCCTTCCGTCTGCCCGGCGCAGGACGCGGGTGTGTTCGGTCTCTTTGCCGTCTTGGCCATTTCAGTGGGACCCGTGGCTCAGGTTGTTCAGTGGCCTCGAGGCGGTCCAGACCTGGGCCCAGAATTCCTGCTGTGGTCCCGCAGCGTGAGCAGGCGGGCCTCTCCCTCACCCCCGCCTGCTCCCCTTCTCTGTCGATGAACCCCATGGTCCAGAGCGGCAGGGGTCAAAGGCTCCCGCCTGTCTGCAGCGGCTCTTGGTCACGTGACTCCTGTGTGGCATGCTCAGTATTTGTGGGTTTTATGGAAAGTTCCACCAGTACAGCCCGTCTCTTCATTGAAACACACACACACACACACACACACACACACACACACACACAATAGGTCGTGAGAATTTGCTGCTACTCCGTGTAACAAATACCTTCTGGCTTTGTTTCTGACAGTTTTTTGTCTCGCCTCATCTGGCCACTTTCGTTTTGAGTGTGGTGCCTCCAATATCCATCCTTGCGGTGATTTATGGACGATACCTACGGAAACTGACCAAGCTCACTCAGGACTCCCTGGCACAAGCCACGCAGGTAGGTACAGGCCTTCCTTGGCCCGGTCCCCCTGAGTGAGCTCAGAGCCACCCGTGGGCAGACCCTAGGAAATGTGCTCAGACTTGGCAAAAACTGCTTACTTTTCCTTAACATTAGAACTAAAATACTCTGCCTTCTAGACTAGATCACTACCCGCATGTCAGAATAGATCCAGCTTAACTGAACATTACCTGGACTTCTTCCTTCTTCCCATCACTGTTTCTTGTAGGACAAAAAAGCTAACCATATTTTCCAAACACTTTCTGGGTGCCACTCTGTTCTCCGTTAATTAATAAAGGTAGCTTTGCAATGCTGTCCAGTATTGTCTTCTTAAAAAATTAAAAATAATTCTTACATTTTCACATTACAAAAACCATCCATGTTTCTATTTAAAATATAAAGGGAAAAAATAATATGCATCAGCCTGCCTCTCAATTAACATTACTAATATCTTGGAGCCTGTCCTTTTTGTAAGCCTTTTTCTCTGCATGAAGACATATATCTGTATCTAGCTGTATACCCTCCGGTTTATCTTTCAATCTACCTCTGTATAAGCTGTGCATCTGCATAGATCGATGTTTCCAAAAATAAGATTGTTCGGGACTCTCTCCTTTGTAGCCTGTTTTTGACTTAGTCACGTATCCCTGCAACTTCCATTGCTCGTGTCTTAAAAATGAGAGCCGGTTTTCAGTTGTGCCTCCAGAACTCTTGGCATGTGACCTTGCCCCCCGCCCCCCAAAATGTCTTTGTTCTCCCAGCTAGCCGAGGAACGCATCGGAAACATCAGAACTGTTCGAGCTTTCGGGAAAGAAATGACTGAAATCGAGAAATACACCAGCAAAGTGGACTTCGTGATGCAGTTAGCAAGGAAGGAGGCGATCGCTCGGGCAGGCTTCTTCGGGGCAGTAAGTGCACCGCTGCGGAAAGGGAAGAAGGCGGATGTTGTCACTGGGAGAGAGTGCTATTCTGTGACTCTGGCCATAGATAGAAAGTGAGTCTGTTCTACCTCAGGACTAGGAATTGCCTTCCTTAGAGTGTTTTTGTGAGAGAGGAGGAAACCAATAAATGTAAGGAAGGAAAAGGCAGTGGGCAGGGGAGACCAGACACCGTGGGATCAGGCGCTGGCTCTCCGCGTCACGTGGGTGCTGCTGAGGCAGGCAGACTGTCCGCCCCTTCCAGACCTGTTGAACCGGAAACGCCGCGGTGGGGCCAGCAGTCTGTTTGAACAGCTTCCCCGCGTCTTTTGATGTTTCCAAAAGCATAACCTCAGTGCACTTGGAGAAAGAAGGGCCCCAGACTGATCATAATGAACTAGACAGGACCCTGACCTAGCAGCTCACCATGAAGGCAGATTCGTAACATGTCCAGTCTGGACAGAACTTCACAGGTGACGCGTAATGGCCGGGACTCAGCAGGTAAGGAACAGGCCCCGAGGAGGCAGCGCCCACCCGAGACCCCACATCCGACTGGTCAAGGTGGATCAGAGATCCCGGACTCCAGCCTCCTGGCCCGTCCGTGCCCAGGCCGTCACGTTAGCCTGTGTAAACACACGTGTCAGTTATGTGCTCACTGCCTCCAGTTAGGGAACGAATCCTTCATGTTATTTTTTTTCTTTTGCAAACCGAGCAGATAGAGTAGAATAGGAACCTGAGGGGTGACTCAGCTGCTAGGTTTCCGTGTTGATGAGATTATTTCTTTGGATATCGCAGTGTTTTTAAAGTATGTCTTCATTTGAAAGTCAGAGGAAAACATAATCGTTTGGAGAAGCCTTGCTGTGACAGTTAAATGAGGAAGGGCTTACAGGCCGTGATCTTGCTGTCTGCCGTGTGGGTCTCTGCCCCCCACCTGACGTCTGCGTTTCCTTCACTCGACAGACCGGGCTCTCTGGGAACCTGATTGTGCTCTCCGTGCTGTACAAAGGCGGGCTGCTGATGGGCAGCGCCCACATGACCGTGGGCGAGCTCTCTTCCTTCCTCATGTACGCTTTCTGGGTTGGATTGAGCATTGGAGGTATATGATCTAACCAGGCGTGGGGAGTTACACGTGGAAAATCGGGTTCTGGTTTCTGAAAGTAAAACTTCACTCTCCCATTGGTCCATCTCTCAGCAAGTAGATGCACCTGAAAAAGCTTTGTCCTAGAATCTTATCCCCACTCGACCATGTTTCATCTTCTGAGGACCCCCATACTGCTTTCCACTTCACAACCCCACCGCCAGCGCACACAAGTCCCCACCTCTTCACATCCTATCCAGTACTTACTACTGGTTGACTTTGGACAATAGCCATCCTGACAGATGTGCCGGGATATCACTGTGGTTTTGACTTGCATTTCCCTGACAACGAGTGATCCTGAGCATCTTCTCATGTCTGTTGGCCATCTGTGTGTCTTCTCTGGAGAAATGTTTATTCAAGTCAGAAAGCCCAGAACTAAACCCACAGTCAGATGGTCAGCTAATCTACAGTAAGAGAGACAGGATTATACAAGAGGGAAATGAGTCACATCAGTAAATGGTGTTGGGAAAGCTGGATAGATATATGCAGGAAAAAATAGGAAACTGGATCACTCTCTTACATGATATACAAAAATAAGCTCAAAATATATGAAAGACCTAAGTACTGGTGCACAGAAGACCTAAACCAGGAAACTCCTAGAAGAAGACAGGCAGTAAACTCCCTTTGACATCAGTCTTAGCAATATTTCTTTGGATGTGTCTTTCTGAGCAAAGGAAACAAAAGAAAAAAGAAACAAATGGGACTACCTCAAATTAAAAACTTTCTGCACAGCGAGGGAAACCACCAATAAGACGAAAAACAACCTACTGGGTGGGACAGAGGTCACGTTAAGAAGAGATTGCTGGGGGGATATTTAACATCACCAGGTTCCTGTTCAGTCTGTAGCCTAGTAAAAGTTGCATTTTGAACGCGGAAAAGGGAGGTTTGGTTTTTATAGGTATGAATATTGGGGCACTTTATTTCCCTTCAAGTATAGGCTAAGCATTATGTTTTATTTATATTGCTATGTTTCTGGCTCGGCAGAATTCCCTCTGTAGCACTGTGCTTTGAACTCAGTGGTTGATTAGTGCGGCCGTACGTATTTGTAAATTCCCTGACCAACCACTAAGTCCTGATTAGAAATCAGGGAACTCGGAGGAGGAGATGCTGGAGGAGAGCGAGGGTACGAGACGGGGGGATTCTGCCCATGGGTTCCCAGGCAAATGCCTCGGGTCCTTCTTTGAAAGCAGCAGGTTTTACGTTAAAAGCACCTGTCACTTTGCCCAGCGGGATGGGAGCAGCGGACGGCTGTGGCCGGCACCAGTGACGGATGTTGCGTCTCCCCTCAGGTCTGAGCTCGTTCTACTCGGAGCTGATGAAAGGACTGGGTGCCGGGGGCCGCCTCTGGGAGCTGCTGGAGAGGAAGCCGGGGCTGCCTTTCGACGGTGGGTCTGCAGCGCCTTTGCCCTTTCTCGTGGGGGTCACAGGTGTGCTCCCTGCCTTGCCTGCAGGAGGGGCATGAGGGGGGAGGTCAGCAGTGGGGCGGGGGGCCCGGGATGTCCCTGGAAGCACAGGGTGTGCCGCCCACCGCCCACCTCCCCGCAGGGGCCCTGATGCCAAGACAGCAGGTGGCAGCCTCGCGTGCCAGGGGCCAGGGCCCTGCTTGTCCCCCGATCTGTTCTCCTTGGTGGTTGTGATGCGTGTAGGGGGCAGAGGAAAGGAAGAGGCGTCATACGTGTAAAAGCCCCGCGTGTGTTGGTTTAGGGGACGGCGTGAGGAGTGCTGGTCCTGAGGGTCGTGGCCAGCTGCTTCCCTGGAGGCCAGTCCTCAGGGCTCAGGAAAAGTGGCCGTGAGCTGTGCCCATCCCCAAGCCCTCCAGGGCCTCGCTGGCGCACGCCCAGTATTGCCCAGTGCCCTCCAGGACCGGGGCGGGGGAAGTAGCCCAGGGGGCACCAGGCAGCGTGGACCCTGCCCCCTCTGCTCCGTGGCTGGGGTGTGTCGTCATTCTCTCAGAACACGGATCGAGAGCAGATCAGACGAACCCGGGAGCAAGGGAGCGACAGAGGCTGGCTCAGGGCGGCGGAGCCCCCTCCAGGCCGTGGTCGCTCGGGCAGGTGGTTGGCTGTGAGCGCAGTGACCTGCAGGGGAGCTGGGACGGTACCTTCCACCTCTCGGGGCACAGGGCCTGGGCACTGCCTTGGCTGGGGGGCGTGCGGAGCAGCTAAGGGTAGGCAGAGGCCTCTTCCTGACTTGCCCGGGGAGCACCCCCAGGGCTGCTGGGGGCGGCGTGTTAGTCAGACAGGTGGGGGCTGCGTTCACCTGGGACTCCCTCCGCACTGAGTGATGACGCTCCGTCTTCCGTTTCAGAGGGGCTGACCTTGAACGAGAAGAGCTTCCAGGGTGCGCTGGAGTTCAAGAACGTGCACTTCACCTACCCGGCTCGCCCCGAGGTGCCCATCTTCCAGGACTTCAGCCTCTCCATCCCCTCGGGGTCCGTCACGGCGCTGGTGGGCCCCAGTGGGTCCGGCAAATCCACGGTGGTTTCCCTCCTGCTGAGGCTGTACGACCCCCTTTCAGGTGAGCCGGTGGGTCCTCACCTCGGAGGGTGGGGCTGTTCTCGTCCATCCCACGCCTGTGCCCTGCACGAGGGCTCCATGTGCGAAGAGCTGGGGGGAGAATTTATTTCGATTCAGAATGCTCAGGAGACTTTAAAAAGGCCCAACGGCATCCCAGTTTAATTTAAGATCGTCCCCAGGTGGTGTCCCTCGGTCTCTCCTTTTGTGAGACTTTCAACCTTTCAAAAACGGCGCCTGGAGCCTCCCCGCCCGACCTTGTTTACGCGCATGGGTGGCCCTGACCAGTGGCTTTCCTCCCTCCGCAGGGACCATCAGTCTGGACGGTCGTGACATCCGCCAGCTGAACCCCGTCTGGCTGAGATCCAAGATCGGGACAGTGAGTCAGGTAGGAGGAAGGGGGTATTTTTATTGTGTTTTTCTTTTAAAGCTGCATTTGTTGCTCGCTTTTTGCTTGGTCTGGAGTCTCCGTGAGGAGGATGGCGGTTTTCCAGATGCGCTGAACTGGTCTCACGTGGCAGATTGCATCAGCTTGTAAACAGTGCTGCTTCTCAGGACCTCACGCACTTTAACCCACTGAAGCACTGACCTTTTAAATTTACTTTTTATTTATTTTTAAAATATATTTTCATTGGTTTCAGAGAGGAAGGGAAAGGGAGAGAGAGATAGAAACATCCATGATGAGAGGGAACCATTGATCAGCTGCCTCCTGCACGCCTCACACTGGGAATTGAGCCTGCAACCCGGGCACATGCCCTCGACTGGAATCAAACCCGGAACCCTTCAGACCGCAGGACGATGCTCTATCCACTGAGCTGAACCAGCTAGAGCTGGTTTGTGTATATTTCAAAAAGCAATGTCCTCGGTGGAAGGCAGGCCGCCGGAAAATGCAGATGGGCTTGTGGTCTCCCAGGGCCTCACGACTCCCAAGAAGAGGGAGCTTGCATTTATGAAGTGCCTACTGTGTGCCGAGCGCCGTGCAGGCTTCTGCCATGGATCTCGCTCCCTGCAGTGGGTGGGAGCTACAGATGATGAGATCAGTCCTGCTGGGCGATTCATGAGGAATGGGCAGGTGGGGCCAGGAAAGCAGCATGTGCCCTTTGGGGGCAGTTTAATAGCCTCTCGGATGTAAGTGCTGCGCTGAGTGAGCCCACGGTGTCCGCTAGGCGTGTGAAGTCTGTTTTGAACTTTGAGGTCAACATGTTTTATTTCCAATTTGCAGGAACCAGTTTTGTTCTCTTGCTCAATTGCTGAGAACATTGCTTACGGGGCAGAGGACCCGTCTGCGGTGACTCCTGAGCAGGTGGAGAGGGTGGCGGAAGTCGCCAACGCAACTGCTTTCATCCGCAGCTTCCCGCAGGGGCTCAGCACTGTGGTCGGAGAAAAGGGGGTTCTTCTCTCAGGTGCCTGTTCTGTTTTTAAATGTATTTCTATTGATGTCTGAGAGGAAGGGGGACAGAGAGAGAGACATCCATGAGGAGAGAGTCACTGATCACTGCCTCCTGCACACCCCACCCTGGGGATCGAGCCCGCAACCTGGGCGTGTGCCCTTGGCCAGAATCGAACCTGGGACCCTTCAGTCCGCAGGCCGACGCTCTATCCACTGAGCCAAACCAGCCAGGGCTAAAAATGGGGGATTCGAGTGGTTTATTCTGTTACCTCCAGTTTCATATGTGCACACAAACCACACATTTTAAGAGAGTGGAAGGGAGAGGGAGAGAAACACTGATGTGAGAGAGACACATCGGTTGGTTGCCTCCCACATGCCCCCAACCAGGGCCAGAAGCCTGCAACCGAGGGACGTGCCCTTGACCGGAATCAAACCCGGGACCCTTCAGTCTGCAGGCCGACGCTCTATCCACTGAGCCAAACCGGCTAGGGCTGTGCCAGGCATTTTCTAAACGCATTACACGTATTATCTCATTTAGTCTTAAAAAACCCTGTGAAGCAGATCCTATCACTGTTCCCTTTTCACTGGGGCACAAGCGAAGCTGTCCAAGCTGGGAAGTGGCAGAGCGGAGTCTGCACCTGCAGGGCAAGGGCCACAGGGAAACCAGGAGCCCAGGGAGCCCCAGGTTCCTGAGCAGAACATGCAGAGGACGGGAGCGGAGAGCATCTGCCTCAGAGTGTCACCCCTCACCCTTCCTTCCTCACGTTATGCTCCTCTTTCCCCGGCCCAGAGAGGAAACGGGGGGGGAAATCAATGGAAAAAATACCCTCGGGTGAGGATTAAAAAAGAAAAGAAAAGAAAAAATGCCTGGTGCATTGGGACACCTCCGTGAATGGTAGCCAGCACAATATTTGTTACTGTGAATCCTGAGCTTAATGAGGAGGAGCATATTTTAAAACAGGGTTCTGTTCTGCCATCTGTCTTAGCGAGGGCTGCCTGGGGGAAGCTACCTTCCAGTTGCCACATGGCTTCTTAGAAAAGCCTGTTACCGGGAATTGGTGTTCAGGCTTTGCATTAAAACACCCTTGTCGTTGCCAGGTGGGCAGAAGCAGCGGATCGCCATCGCCCGGGCGCTGCTGAAGGTGAGCCTGCGGCCCCGCGGGGCGGTTTTGTTTTTCGTTAGAGACCTTGTACCTTGTAATTTACTGTTTTCCTTCTCCCTGTTCTTCCCTTTTTCCTTGGAGGGGAGGGGAGATACATGACGGACAGGTCTGGTGAGAGGTGAGTGAGGCATTCCCTGAGTGCACGCTGTCCAGACTTAACAAGTATTTGGGGGCTGTGAGGAGGCCAGTCCTGTGCTGGGATTGACAGGGAGAAGCATACAGTGTAACGAATGAAACAGTGATCCCATCAGAATCTAAAACAGGACCAGTCTGCTTGCTGGTATAATCCGTAATCAGCTGCCAAGCTGAGTAATACAGACTTGAAATGCTTGTCCAAGACTTCTGAGAGGAAAGGGAACGCATTTTAGCTGGAAGTCAGACATGGGATGTTTTAGGAAGGGATAGTCTTTCCTCTGTTATTTAACGACTCTCCTCCGATGGATAAGTGATTTAAAAAACTGCTTTATTGAAGCATAACTTACACACCAGGACCTTCCATTTTCAATGTACTTCCAGTGACTTACAGTAAATTTACAGTTACTCAGCCATCACACAATCAAAACAAAACAAACATTTCTTTTTTATGTTAGAGCATTTCTGTCCCCCTCAGATAAACCCTTGTACCACGTGTCGCCTTTCCCCATTCCCAGCCTCCGCCTCAGGCGCAGCTCATCTGCTCGCTGTCTGGACTGGCCTCTCTGGTCATCTCAGCTCGATGGAATCGGACAAGAGATGGTCGTTAGCCTCTCTCACTAGCTCACGTCTTCGCGTTTCCTCATGTTGTCGCCTCTGTCAGAACCCTCTTCCTCTCTGTGGCTGAGTGGCACCCTCCGTGGGGCCGGCCCACGGGCTGTGTATCCGTTCACCACTGAGACCTCGGGGCTGTTTCCGGTTTGGGGCCCTTGTGGACAGCGCTGCTGAGAGCGATGGGGCAGAGGTTTGCGTGGACACGGTTTCCTTTCTTGTGATCAACCCCGGGCCACGCTGGATGGAGTGTGTTAGTGCATCAGCTCCCCTTACATTTTCGTCTTCCGTGCTGCTCCCAGCGGAACAGCAGGCAGGGCCTGGAGGGCCTGGCCTCCGTGGGACTCACTTCAGAGCCGCCTCGCGCTGCGGTTGATTGGCAGCAGGAAAAGGTGCCCTGAGAGCAGCACCCAGTCCCGGGGCCACTGTGATACGGTCTCAAGTCGCCTCCAACCCCCCTTCTGCGCTCATCACAGTCACCTGCGAGCTGTGGTTCTCTTTGCAGCAGTTTTGTTGTGATGTAATTCACACACTATACAACTCACCCATAAGAAGTGATAATTCCGTGGGTTTTAGTGTATTTAGTGTTGTGTATCCATCCCAGAAGCCATGTTAGGACCTTGTCATCACCCCTGAAAGAGATGCCGTCTGCTGTCGCAGTCACCCACACCCCCGGCCTTGTGGCCCCAGGGACCCCAGCCCGCAGGGACCACGGACCTGCTCTGTCGCTAGGGATGGGCCTACTCTGGACACTCCCTGTAGAGTCACATGACATGTAGCGTTTTGTGTCTGACTCACTGAGCAGAAGGTTTTCAATGTCCGTCATGTTGTATCATGTACGGCACTTCATTTATTTGCATTCCTGGGAGTTGGTGTCTTTCTAATAACAATGTTTTCTTTTTCGTGTTTTTCCTTCTTTAGAATCCCAGAATTCTCCTCCTGGATGAAGCCACCAGGTGAGGCTCTCTCAGTCCTACCTGTGATTATATAAAGCGAAGGCTTCCTTTTCCAAAGACTCACCTTCCTGTACTTGACAGCGTTGCCACTGCCAGGGCCCTTTCCCTACTTTAAAGTGACTGAGTCTGTCTGAGTGAGTGACAGGAGGGAGGGTGGTAGCTCTGGTGAGACACATGTGTGATGAGTCCCCGATCACTCCCATCAGCTTCTACTTATGTGACAAGTTTTGCGGAAATGTAGAGGGCCCGCTTCCTGTTTAATAGCACCGTTATCCTATCAAACATGTAAAGTAGACCCAAGAAGTTACCATCTAGAATTCAGTGGTTCTCAACCTTCCTAATGCGGCGACCCTTTCATACAGTTCCTCATGTTGTGGTGACCCCCGATTTCATTGTGACAAATTGAACATAATTAAAGCATAGTGGTTAATCACAAAAACAATATGTAATTATAGATGTGTTTTCCGATGGTCTTAGGCGACCCCTGTGAAAGGGTCATTCGGGTCGCGACCCACAGGTTGAGAACCGCTGATCTAGATCCTCGTGAACATTCACTGCTAGCGCAGGGCCGCTGTGTGTGCACAGCGAATGCATGGGCCGCAGTCTGCCTGGCACTGACTCTTTGCTTTCTCGCTGGTTTCCCGCTCAAGTGCGTTGGATGCTGAAAATGAGTATCTGGTGCAGGAAGCTCTGGACCGACTAATGGAAGGAAGGACGGTGCTGATCATTGCCCATCGTCTGTCCACCATCAAGAATGCTAATATGGTGGCTGTTCTCGACCGAGGAAAAATTATCGAATGTGGAAACCATGATGAGCTGCTTGCCAAACCAGATGGGATATACAGAAAATTAATGAACAAACAAAGCTTCGTGTCAGCATAAAGAAGCAATTGCTGGCAAAGTGAATCCAAGAGACTGTAAAACAAAACAGCACTGCAGGGGGAAAATTCCTTAGAGAGGGTATGGAATCTGTAAATGATACTTCGAGTTATTTGAAATAGGCCTATTTTTCCCAAAGTATATAAACTATTGTTTTGAGATGAACCTGTTCTCAAAACCTTTACAGTCAGAGTTTTAATAATTATAACTTTCTAAATGTCTATAGCACTGAAGTTATTTTCAGGTTTTATACTTTATTTTATCTTGGAATATTTTCATACAGCATGGCACCTCATTTTTTTTACCTGCTGTTCGAGATGGAAGTTATTGTCAAATGACAACTTTAAAAGGGAATTATAAATTAAAAGGCCTAATTATTTTAGGCCAGTTTGCCAATCACTGTGTAATTCTCTTGATAGTATTCTGCCCTCTTTGGGTCGAATGGTACTGGGTTGTGTCATAGAACAGTGGTCAGCAAACTGCGGCTCACGAGCCACGTGCGGCTCTTTGGCCCCTTGAGTGTGGCCACAAAGTTTCAATCACACTGTAGGAGCGCGCCCGCACGTGGTATTTTGTGGAAGAGCCACACTCAAGGGCCGCAGTTTGCCGACCACTGTCCTAGAAGATGAAAACCTAGCCGTTTATTTTATCCTCATGCTCATGAAGTGAGCCTGCGTGTCATACATACAGAGCTAGTGACTGTCTCCTGGCGAGAAGGGAACATTCACATTCTCCATCCCCTGCGTCTTCAGAGGTGTGAGAGCTCAGGAGGCTGTGTCCCTCTGGGACGAGGCTGTGTGTGTGTGTGTGTGTGTGGTCTTTAACATTTTGGGCACATGAGAGCCTGATGAGTTTGAAAAGGGGAAGAGGCAGCCCCATCTTTGCCCAGGAAAACTTCTATTTTCGCTACTCAGATATTTCTCTCTGTGAGCCCCCTGGAAAGTGAGGCGTGGGCTGCCAGGCATTATCAAGAAAGATGTCAAAATGAATTTTACATGATGTTGTCTAAGGCATGTTCTGAAAATTGTATTTTAAACATGTATAAACCCTAACCCAAATTTGACGGCCTTTTCTCAGTTACTTAAATACATTTGAAGTGTCATTTAATGAGGCTAAAATCTGAATAATGTAACTGTAATTTTCAACCTTAAAACATTTGAAGAAAGCTTAGATGTTCTTGCTATTCTACAGAATATCAAGAAACCTTAAGAACTTGTCAGTCTTCTGAAAAGAGGACATTAATAACTCCCTTTCTTGTACTTGTAACTATAGTTTCATCCACCTGAACACCTCAGAATTCCGAAAGCAGTGCTCACAACCACCAGATTTGCCAAATTTCATGTCAGTGCTGATCACTTGCTCTTGCCTCCAGAAAAAGTGCTTTTTTTCTGCATTGGTGACGCCAGACCCAAGAAGTAACTATGTAGAGATAAGTAAAATGGAAGTTTCCTCCTGTACTAGGTAATTGTTAGTTCCCTGGTTAGACTGGAAGAAGAATCCACTATTTCATGATAAGCAGGGAGACATATAATTCATTCTACATCAGGGAATTCATTCACGAATAAGTGGATTGTGTGCTTTGGATTGGTAAACAGTACACCTGTGACCATCATTTGAACAGACTTCACTTGTCGTCTCCGCACAGTGTGCCGTGACGGACGGTGTGGTTCAGCAGCTACAGAGCTGGACGCGAGGGAAGTCTGTGCCACAGAAGGACTTACAAAACCGAACTTGATCATTATATGTCATTTTCTAATACAAGATGTTCAGTGTGTCTTTAGATTACATTTATATCGTGGATTAAAATTTATAGTGAACTTTATCTGTGTCTGTCCCTTCTTTTCTGTTTTTGCCATTTTTATTCAATTTATTGGGGTGACCGATAAACAGCATTATATACCAGGTAAGTTTCAAGTGTGGACGTCTACAATACCCTGCAACCAAGTATGTGCCCTTGATCGGTGATTGAACCTGCAACCCCTCTGGTGTGTGGCCCAGCACTCTAACCACTGAGCACACTGGCCAGAGCTTGATGTTATTATTTTCAAAGAACCAGCTCTTGGTTGCATTCATTTTTCAATTGTATTTTTTTTTCTCTATTTTGTTTAATTCTGCTCTGATTTTTATTATTTCCTTCCTTCTACCCGACTTTGTTCTTTTTCTAGTTACTCAGGGTGAAATGTTAGTTTAGTTGAGATTTCTCTTGTTCTTGAGGTAAGTCTGTAATGCTGTAAACTTCCTTCTTAGTACCGCTTTTGCTGCCTCTCTCAGATCTTGATGTCATGTTTTTGTTCTCATTTGCTCCTGTTACCTTTCGATCTTCTATTTCTTCTCTCACCCAGTCTTTGTTTAGCACCATGTTGTTCAACCTCCACATATTTGTGGTTCTTTTCCGCTTTCTTTTTGTAGTTGATTTTTCCATTTCAAAGCATTGTGGTTGGAAAATATCCTTGGTATGATCTCAATCTTCTTAGGTATGCGAACCTACTTTTGTGTGTGTTGAGAATGTTCCATGTGCACTAGAAAAGAATGTATATCTTCCCTACTGTTCTGGGATGAAACACTTGGTAAATATCGATTATGGCCATTTGGTCTAATGCATCATTTAAGGCTGATATTTCCTTATTGATTTTCTATTTGGATGATCTGTCCATCACTGTCAGTGGGGTATTCAGGTTCCCTACTATAAATTTATTTTTGTCAGTTTCTCCCTTTAGTTCTGTTAGTGATTGCTTTATGTATTTTGGTGCTCTCTGGTGGGGTGCATATATATTAATAAGTGTTGTAAAAAAAAAAATAAGTGTTGTGTCTTCATGATGTATTGTCCCCTTTATCACTATGAAATATCCATCTTTGTCTCTTGTTATCTTTTATATTTTGAAATCTATTTGTCTGATATAAATACAGTTATACCTGTTTTTCTCTGAATGCCATTTCCCACCCCTTTGAGTCTGTCTTTGCAGCTAAGATGTGTCTTCTGAAGGCAGTGTATCGTTGTTTTGTTTGCTGAGCCATTCCATTACTCCTCTGTGCCTTTTAATTGATGAGTTCAATCCATTTATATATATTTTTTTAATTGATTTTAGAGAGGGAGGAAAGAAAGATAGAAACATCAATGATGAGAATCATGGATCGGCTGCCTCCTGCACGCCCCCTACTGGGGATCAAGCCTGCAACCCAGGCACGTGCCCTTGACTGGAATGGAACCCGGGACCCTTCAGTCCGCAGGCCGACGCTCTATCCACTGAGCCACACCAGCCAGGGCAGCCCATGTATATTTAGAGTGAATATTGATATATGAAGATTTCCTATAGCCTATAGATTTACCTTTTTTATTTTATTGTTGTCACCCTTACAGATGTTCCCATTTCCCCACCCCCACCCCTTGGCCTACCTCTGCCAAGCCGCCCCCCCCCCCCCTTCCCTGTGACCTTTGTGTGTATAGGTCATGCATACCTGCCCTTTGGCTAATCCTTTCACCTTCCGTCCAGTTCCCCTCCCCTCTGCGCTAACGTCATCATCTCGCGCACTGCCCCCAGCGCCCGGGGCGGGCGGCGCGGCGCTTTGACGTCATCATCCAGCGCCCCCCTCCCCAGCCCCGACCGCCGGCGGGACGCGGCGCTTTGACGTCATCATCCCGCGCCCTCCCCGCCCCGCTGTTCAAGCTCCGCGCGCGCAGCGCAGCCGCCCCACGGCCGGCACCCACGCGCGCTCTGTAGCTTTTCCTTTCCGTCATGTTCTCGGCCGTCTCGTCTCCGCGGACCCCGGGGCCGGGCGCCCGGAGGGGCCCGCCGGGCGGAGTCGGGGCGGGCTCCACGCCGCGGGCGGCGGCCAGGAAGGGCCTGTCCCTGGGGTCCGGGGCCGGCTCCCCCGCGCTCTTCTCCCCGGTCGGCCGGCACAGCTCGCTGAGCTCGCGGTAAGCGGTCGCCCCCACCCTGGGGCCTCCGGGCCTCGGGGGGCTGGTCGGGCCGCGGCCCCAGGGCCTCCGGGGTCGGGAGGGTCGGGGAGGCGGGCGCCCGCTGCCCGGGCAGGTGGCGGAGCGGCGCCGTCATGGACCGGCCCCCGCTGTCGCGCTCTCCGTGGGGTTAGCTCCGTGTGGAGGGAGGGAGGGTGCGTTCGCACCGCCGGCGACCGCCCTCCCTCCCAGCCCTGTGACCTGGTGGGCGCTCTGGCCTCGGGAAGGGACGGGGACGGTGGCACCTGCGCTGAGCCCGCGCCCCCCCCCCCGTCCCCCTCCCGCCCGGAGGCGTCAGTACGGAACGGGGATCCGGACGGAAAATGCTGGTGGGAGCGAGGCCCCCAGCCATTGTGTGGCACCCGACATGCTCACCGCCCCTCGGGATTGTAGAGGGCTTTTAGCTACACACGTTCCCCTGCAGCTCAATTAACCGGAGAGAGGCTGCCCGTAGGCAGGGAGGTGAGAATAGCTTTGCCCCCCGGTGAAAGCTTGGCGCACCGGTCTGCATCGCTGGTCCGCACCCCGCCCCCTTTCGGGATTAATTTAGGGCTTGAGGAGGAGGCAGCATGTTTCTGAACAGTTTGATGATCCTTTTTTAAAAAATGTGTTTTTATTGACTTCAGAGAGGAAGGGAGAGAAGCATCCATGAGGAGAGAGAATCACTGATCGGCTGCCTCCTGCACGCACCTGCACTGGGGATCGCGCCCGCACCCGGGCATGTGCCCTTGACGGGGAATCAAACCCGGGATCCTTCAGCCCGCAGCCCGACGCTCTATCCACGGAGCCACACCGGCCAGGACCGTTGGATGATCCTTTAAAGAAACATCTTTGTTGTACTACCCTGTTGGCCAACAGAGCTCGGGGCCACTCCGTATTTGAGTCTCCTCGCTTAATCTTCATATGATGAGAGATGAAATAACTTTTAAACTGGCGACTCTCCATTATTTTTCTGAATGTTAAAACGAAGGTGGGAAGAAAATAACATTTCTCCGGCTGTATCGGCCGTATTGATTGGCAGGTAGCAGCAGCTACGCGTGACCCATTTAACTTCTTTTTTGTTGTTAATCCTCAGTGGATATTTTTTGTATTGCTTTTTCAGGGAGAGCATTCAAAGCTAAGGAGGCAGCGTTATAAAGAGTTTAGGTGAATGGCACATGCATCCAAAAACTAGAGTATAAAAGTGTAAGGCCCGTCAGCCTTTAATGAAAAATACATTTAGTGACACTGAACACATGAGCCAGAGTTGTTTTTCACTGTTCCACTTCCTATTTCCTGTTCATCAAAGCTCTCCTCTTTATTGTGGAAATAGACACGTAAACGTCAGGGTGACGGGCAGTGTAAGTTATGGTGAAGGAATGTCGTCTCTCCTGTGTAGGGGAACACCCACGCGCATGTTCCCGCATCACTCCATAACCGAGACCATGAACTACGACGTGAAAACGTTCGGATCGTCTCTCCCGGTGAAGGTCATGGAAGTCCTGACGTTGGCTGAAGGTGGGTGTCGGCTTCCGTTCGCCTCTCATTGCCGTTCACAGGAAGCCTCGCTCTAGCCTGGAGCTTGAAATGGGTGCTTTCTCTGCCAGCCCTCCACCTACATGGGCGGACAGGGGCAACCTGTTTGCTTTTTCAGTGTAACTGAGAAGTATAGTAAATTTAGAAGCAGGATTTCTTTCCAGCAGTCAAATCTTTAATGGTTGTAAGTGCTGCAAATGCAAAACTCAGTCGAATTTCAAAAGTTAATTGAGGCCTGGCCGGTGTGGCTCACTGATTGAGCATTGACCTGTGAACCAGGAGGTCATGGTTCAGTTCCCAGTTGTGGGTGCGATCCCCAGTGTGGGGCGTGCAGGAGGCAGCTGATCAGTGATTCTCTCTCATCATTGATATTTCTATCTCTCTCTCCCACTCCTTTCCTCTCTAAAATATATATATATACATTTTTTTTTTCTTTTAAAGAATTTAATTCTACATCTTTGTGATTTTCTGGAATGTTGTTTTTCAAACTATAGGTGGTGACTGAGATCAGTTTAGTGTTTCATAACCAGCATTTTTTAAAAAATGAAATAAAGTAGAATCTAGAATATCAGACTGCATCTCATATGTTAAGTAAGTTTTGTTTTATTTTATTTACATTGTTTATGAATGCATCATGATGTAAAATGTATTCATACTGTGAAGGACAGAAAAGTTTAAAGTAAGTACTCCGTTCTAGAAGACGGAATATTTCTCATCAACTTGAACTTGCACATCTTGATTATAATAGTATTACAGAAAGTAAGATAAGATATCTGTTTATTAACAAACAAAAATTAACAAATGTTAAACCTAGGCCCAACATATACTTTTTGTCTTCGGGTATATTTCTAAAAGTGGTTATCAGAGTAAAATGGATCTCTTGTTTTGGGTATTGATAACTCCTGCATGATATACAAGAGTATTTTTTGTTGTAAATTAATCTCTTTAATGAGTGGTAATTTTTGTGGTGAAGAGTGTGGCAGTGAAGATTTTGGTGTAAGGAAATGTTAACAGTTGCTCTTTTTCAGACACTAAGATGCACTATGTACCTCATTTTCTTTCCCCTCATATTTTTGTTTAGATGATGATCAGCTGACTGTTCGCATAGATGAAGGTGGATGGGCTTGTCTGGTCTGCAGAGAGAAGCTCATTATCTGGAAGATTACTCTGTCCCCCATTTCTAAGGTAATGGCTCTTTGGAGAGGTGAAAGGAGATAGAGGAGAGGGAACCAGTTGGCCCTTAATTTTTAACCTAAATTCTTAGAATTGTTGGGAGGAGAGTCTGAAGCTGTTCAAGCTTGAGTGGATTTGCATGTGCATAGTGATATGAAATACTGAGCATGTACCTCTCTCTGAACCAGAATACTCTTTCCGGTCCGGGAAGAGATTGGATTGGTTGATATTCAGAGTGCGGTCTAGTTCTTAAGTTTTCCTGATTTTATATCTCTTAAGAAACTTTGTTTTAAAACTACTGGAAGCCTGATCAAAAATTCTGAGAAGAAAAAATATTTCTAGAGTGCTGTTTCCAGCAATGAAATAGAATGTAAAATATGCAGAGAAAGAAAATGGTGAAGTCAGATGCATATTCAAAAGGGTGGACTTGCTGTGAAAGGTCTTTTGTTGGGCTTTGTTCTGCAGTTATCTGTTTGCAAAGAACTTCAGCTGCCACCCAGTGACTTCCAGCAGAGTGCGGACCTGGTGGCTCTCTCTTACTCGGCTACCTCGGGTGAAGCGCATTCTACTCAGGTAGGTGACTTGAATGCTTCTTGAAACCATTTTTTTTTTCAAATAAGGGGTATGTTAAATTTCATGCAATTGTACAACCGAAGGAAAAAGTCAATTTTACTATATGATAATTATTTTCAATATAAAAAGGAGTTTTTATTTCTGATTTTTCCTAATCAGATAGTAGATTGCCCTGGTGTTTTAATAACCGTTTCATCAGACTCCCAGTTCTTGCGTCCTCCTTTTCCCGCGGCTGCTGAGTGTGGGGATCTTGTTTTCAGTCTGTTGCTGTCATGGCTGCCACCAGAGAAGGATCCGTTCGCTATTGGCCAAGTCTTGCTCGCGAAGACACCTACACAGAGACTTGCGTAGATTCGGGAGGTGATAGGACTTACAATTTCCTAACAGCGGTGCAGGTATCGTATACGATGGATATCCTATCTGTATTGGAAAGCTGTCACGTGGCTTAGAAGGGGGATTGGAATGACTAAATATTCTGGGTTTTAAGCGGGCCATGCAGGCCAGGGAGCGATAAAAGAGAGACGAGAAGGATGGAAGGGTCTGTGATCTGAACAGTTTAAGAAACAAAACTGCAACAACAGTTTTTCCATGTAGAATGAATAGTCTTAAGTGAATGGATTCATACGTGAGTTATTTTACTAGCAGTGTTCCTTTTTATCCCTGGAGATTTCTTGTGAAGGGATAGGTGATTTTCCTTGTATTGAAGCATTTTGTGTTAATTTTCTTTATCTCGGTGTCAGGCGCTTCACTGAACTAATTGCACAGTATTTGTTCCCAGGGAGGAAGTTTTATTTTGGCCGCGTCGGGGAGCCAGCTGATCCGCCTGATGCCTGAGAACTTGGGGAAGATCCATCAGCGGGCCCTGCCCCAGGGCCAAGGCGTGCTCTCCGGGATTGGGCGGAAGGTTTCTTCTCTCCTGGGAATTTTATCGCCTAGCAGTGATCTCATAGTAAGTTGATCAATAACTTTGTTTTTATAAGCTTGTTTTTGTTTTTTAAATATATTTTTATCGATTTTGGAGAGGAAGGGAGAGGAAGAGAGAGATAGAAACATCAATGATGAGAGAAGCATTGATTGGCTGCCTCCTGCATGTCACACACAGGGATCAAGCCCACAACCCAGGCATGTGCCCTGACCGGGAATCAAACCGTGGTCTGGTTCATGGGTCGACGCTCAACCACTGAGCCACACCAGCCAAGGATGAACTCCGTGGGTTTTTTTGTCCTTGACTCCTTATTGCGAGTTACGGGAACAACTGTGAGCTCCCAGATTCATAAGAATTACTGCACCGAGTGGAGACTGCCCTCAGCCGCCTGGTCAGCCTGCATCTGCAGGCCGCCTCCACCTGCCTCTCCGGGCTTCCGTCTCCACCTCGATGCTGGGGCTCTGGAGGGCGTGGGCCCCTCCTTCCACGAGCCAGCTAAGGAGAAGCCTGAGGGTGCCCAGCAAGCGGCTCTTAAAGACACACACCCAGCACGGTGGCTGCGTTCTCCAGGACGCGCCAGAGCCTTGCCCACAGGGAGGGGGTGAGATTCAGGATGCATGGGAGCCGCCATGGCCTTGGAGAGGAGCCAGACCAGGCCCTATTGGATCTGCAGGCCCTGGGTCCTACCCGCACGGACCTCTGACTTCCCAGAGGAGAGGAAACTCCTCAGGAAGATGGGTGACACCTGCCTCCCCCCACTGGCTGCCGGCCCCCGGGCTGGGCGAGTACCTCTTCAGAAGTCTCCCCCTCAAGCACGACCGGGAGCCTGTGGAGCCCAGAGGCCTTTGAGGGGCCCCTCTGCATCCCCTGGGGTCTGGCTTGTGCCTGAGCCTCTCTCTCCCTGAAACCACTAGGCATCCTTTTAACCACCCTGGAGCCCGCTCCCATGCATTGGACCAATTGGGAACAAGCCTTTTGCAGCAAAAATGAACAAAAAAACACTCATGTATATCTAACTGTAAAACACATGTATATTCATAAGCAAGCAGATGCTTAAAAGGCAAAGTAACACACGTGTAACCATCTACACACGTGCCTCCCGATTCATTTCTGTCTGACAGCTCTGTGGTCCAAAGCCATTGATGAGGGCTCCCTTGCTGACTGGGTTTACAGACCTACATTCCAGACTCCGCTGTGCGTCCCTGACTTCTCGTTGGGCCTCATCTCGCCACTTTTCTGGTTATAGCCTACGTGCCGCTCAGGACTGCTGGTCCTCTGAGGACCCGTCCGTTTCCCCGCGGGGGCCTCTGCCCTTATGTCTCTGCCTGTGGAAACCTGCCTTGCTCTCGGGCCTGTTTCAGCATCACTCCTTCCCTTGGGTCCTAAATGAAGAATTCTGCTGGGAATACGAATGAAGTATCATAAAAGAGACGACATTTGAATTTCAGAAAATAGTGTATTAACATTAGTACCGAATCCGTAAACTTGACTTTTTTCTCTTCTCCATACAGCTCTCCAGTGTCCTTTGGGACAGCAAGAGCTCCAGCTTTTACAGCCTGACCAGCGCAAACATCAATAAGTGGGAGTTAGATGAGTCGTCAGAAAAGCAGGTGCACAGCTGGGACCTCAACAGGGCCCTGAAGGAAAACATCACCGATGCCATTTGGGTAAGAAGCAGCGGTCCGCGCCTCTCACTCACATCTGTGGTGACATGGGTATGCTTGTTCCTTTAGTGCTTTATTCGTAAAAACATATTTTAATGTAAAAACAGTTTTTAGCCATCGGATAAGCAAATCAAGTATCCAATCTCTAGAACAGCGGTTCTCAACCTGTGGGTCGCGACCCCTTTGGCAGTCGAACGACCCTTTCACAGGGGTCGCCTAAGACCATCCTGCATATCAGATATTTACACGACGATTCATCACAGTAGCAACATGACAGTGATGAAGTAGCAACGAAAATAATGTTATGGTTGGGTCACCACATGAAGAGCTGTATTTAAAGGGCCAGAAGGTTGAAAACCACTGACCTAGAAATATTGTAACTCCCTGATTGACTTAATAATGTTTAAAATGCATGCATCACTCAGTCACTGAGCCGCTGTGGCTGAGGCACGTGAGCTGGTGCTGGGGATGCAGAAGTGACCGATGCTTCCTGTATGCACGGAGCTTACCTTGTCGATGTCTTCACCTAGGGATCTGAAAGCAACTACGAAGCTATTAAAGAGGGGGTCAACGTTCGGTATTTGGATTTAAAGCAAAACTGGTAAGCAGTTACTCTGTCATAAAGAATCTAGGTAGTTGTCTGGGGAGGAAGTTGATGTGTGTGATAAAATAATGGCAGTCTTGCTAGATCTCTAATGCTAATCTTGCCTGCTGGCTGAGGGGTCCTGGGTTTGATTCCAGTCAGGGCACATGCCTGGGTTGCGGGCTCGATCCCCGGTGGGGGGCGTGCAGGAGGCAGCTGATCCATGAGTCTCTCTCATTGTTGACGTTTCTATCTCTCTCTCTCCCCTCCCTTCCTCTCTGAAATCAATAAATATATATATATATATATATTTTTTTTAATTGTGATTATTTTTCTATCATCTTTACCACCTAAAATAGTCCCATGTTTTTTTTAAACATGAAGATTTTTAAAATGAAGATGTCAAGTGAACATTTGCACACAGGTTTCCGTGTGAGCCACCGGCGTGTGCTCCTGGGTGCATATCTGGGAGTGGGCTTGCGAGGCCGCATGGGAAGTGCATGTTTAACCACGTGAGGAACTGCCAGGCTGTTTGCCAAAGAGTCTGTCGCTTTCCCTTTTGCCCTGACCAGTGACGGGCTCCTGGTGCTGGCAGCCGCGTGGCACCCCGCAGACAGCCCCTGTCTCGTCTATTACTCCCTGGTGACAGTGGAGGACAATGGCTACCAGATGTCAGATGCTGTCACAGTAGAGGTCACTCAGTATAACCCACCTTTTCAGGTAAGATCTAAGTTAAATCCCAGAGTGATGACCGCATGCTGAGTTTTCTTCCCCTAACCATTTCGGGGTCAAATTCTTGAGAGATTCATCTGCAGGGCTTGGGTATATTTTATTTTATTTTATTTTATTTTATTTTATTTATTTTATTTATTTGGGGGGGTATATTTTAAAATAGCTCCGTTTTAGATATTGCATTTTACTTGCCATCTCAGACTTGTTCCTGTGCTCAGGCTCAGCCAAAGAGAAATGGAGTCGAAGCAGCCGACAGCAAGCATTTTGCTGCTGCTCACCTAGCTCTGTGAAGAGATCCTCATGTCTGTATTGTTGAGTAGAAAGAAAATATTGATGGTGAACCACCAAGTGAACAATAAGGAAGAAACTGGGTAGACATTGGGTTGGTTTTGAGCCCTGTACATTACAGAAAAACTCCCTTTCGCTCCAAGTAGGGTTATATTTGTAGGCATTGTGCACTCAAAGCTCACGTAAATTATTAAAAGGGTGAAGAGATCTCCAGTGTTAAGCTTCTTAATAGCAATTGGACATATTGTTTAATAACTATGATGTTCATGAGGGAAAGCCTTAACTGTAAGTTCATTTCTTTTAACCTCCTATAGTACTAATTCTGCTAAATCCTTTTTCTTAATATGACTTGTTAAACTGAATACTGTAAGGAAATCTAATTTGTTCTTTTATTTCAATAAGCCATAATATGTTGTACCAAACTGGGAATTAGGAAATCATACAGACAAGCTTTCGTGTGTCAGTTCTCAGGAAATGTGGTTTTGAATTTAATTTTCAGTCTGAAGAGTCGGCCATGTGTCGGTTGGTGGTCCCTGACTTCTGCAACCAGACCACATACCTGTACAGTGAGAGCGCCGTCTTCGTGTGCTCCACCGGCACCGGCAAGTTCTCTCCTCCCCAGGAGAAGATCGTCTTCAACACGCAAGGTACAGAGCAATTAGCGAGATCAGGGAACCCGTTAGTCATTCTTGTGTCTTTATTCTTCTTCCATAAGTGTTTCTGCAAGCTCGATACCTCCAGGGTTGCTGAGACCTTCAGTACCACACACCTATGGTAGCTGAAGTCACAGCCCTACTGAGAAACCGAAAGGGGGTAGAAATCCCAGGCTGTCATGTTTATGGACAAAAAAATAGTAATGTTTTCTCCAGAAGAGGCCAAGAAGGAAAGAACAAGCTAAGAAGCAATTGCTTATCCCTAGTTAGTGAGAGCGACTCATTCTGAGTTGTTCTTTAAGTAAGTGTATCCAGACCCCTGGATGAGAAGACTCATGGGGGAGGGGGTGCGGGAGAGGGGGAATTAGCCATCTGGGGGGTGAAAGAAGGCCAAGCAGATGGTTAAATCAGGATATTTATCTAAAGGGGTTGGGCAGAGGGCAGAATCCCAGTGAGGCAACGGATGAAACCTCGATTTTCTGGTCGCAGCACGAGACTTGACTGGGTGGGTAAGATGGCATAAGGAAGGCCCTGAGCAAGCTTAGCCCTCCCCCACCTCGCTTCCTCAGGGCGTCACGGAGGAAGAGAACAAAAGGACCCCATCAGAGTACAAAAGCTGATACTTTGAATTTTGCAGGACTCGTCATTTGATTGTTTTGCTCCCTCTACCTGCTGTTGTCTCGCGAGGCTAGTGTTGATTGTCCCGAAGCTGAGGGCACAGGCTGCTACTTCAGACAGCAGCAGGTTCTTGACCTTGGGCCTGGGCTAAAGAACTGCATTCACAGCAGGAGTGATACTGTAAAGGCCAAGGACGAGTCCTCGTGCGTCAGCTGATTTTCTGCCGAGGGGGGCGATTTTAGGAAGCTTCTGTTCGTGTGACTGATGGTGTGTTTGCTGTCTTCCAGGGGACAGTATTTTAGGAGCCGGTTCCTGTGGTGGTGTCCCGATCCTTTTTTCTAGAAACAGTGGCTTGGTGTCTGTTACTTCCAGGGAAAACGTGTCCGTATTAGCAGAGGACCTTGAAGAATCTTTAGCATCTTCAGTCGCTGGGCCCAGCAATGAGGTATGTGGTTCTATATTGCTTTTACATTTTGATCTGGCTGTTTCCACAAATGTTTTTAAAAGTCAGGTAGTTTTAAAGGCATTGTGATGAAAACATTCGTTCTTTTATCTCTCTCATCCCCTTGGTCCTCTTTGCCAGAGCAGCCACTTTTAAGTCCTTTTTGCTGTTTCTTCTGGTATTTTTTCTGTGTTTCTAATTAATAACCATATATTACTCTCTCCTAATTCACCAATTTTAGACGTCTGTTGACTTCCTATTATAGAGGACTAGAGGCCCGAAGCACAAAATTCGTGCAAGGGGCTCGGCCCTCGCAGGCACGGCTTCATCCAGAAAGTCTTCTGGAAGGACATCTGGAAGGTTGTTCGGCTGTCTGATCTAATTAGCATATTATGCTTTTATTATTATAGAAATCATTGGTATAGAGCAGTGGTAGGCAAACTTTGGCTTGGCAAACTGCGGCTTGCGAGCCACATGCAGCTCTTTGGCCCCTTGAGTGTGGCTCTTCCACAAAATACCGACTTCTGCGCGTGGGCCACGAAGTTTCAATCGCACTGTACATGCGCGCCTGCACGTGGTATTTTATGGAAGAGCCACACTCAAGGGGCCTAAGAGCCGCGTGTGGCTCGTGAGCTTCGGTTTGCCAACCACTGGTGTAGAGAGTATGGTGTACCTGTGCTATTGCTGTCATAGGTGGGCCCAGTTTTTAGGTCAGTAATTAGGAATATTCTGCCGGGTCGGCGTGGCTCGGTGGTTGAGCATCAACCTGTGAACCAGAAGGTGACGGTTCAATTCCCGGTCTGGGCACATGCCAGGGTTGTGGGCTCGATTCCCCAGTGTGGGGCGTGCAGGAGGCACCCCATCAGCTATTTTCTCTCATCATTAATGTTTCTCTCTCTTCCTCTCGGATGTCAATAAAAATATATTTTTTTAAAAAGACTATTCTGATACCTTCACTTCTAAACTATCGTTTGCTATTTTACAGAGTATGGTTTTTGAGACCTCTGCAAAGAACGAGACCATAGCCCAGGAGGATAAAACCAGGTTGCTAAAAGCCGCTTTTCTGCAGTACTGCAGGTACAGCCGGGTTTTAAATGATGGCTCACTTTAAGTCTGAGGACACAGTTTACTGACATGCTCCTTATTTGATGACCGAGCCGGTTGGGAGAAAATGCTTTTTGAACTTGACACTTTCACAACTGTTACTCTGAATGTGGTCGTCACAGGAGGGCCCTAGCTACGCGGGGTGGGGGTGGGGGGGTGGCGGTGGGGATGTAACACCCTCTCCGCTTCCTGAAAAGCAGGCTTGCCCTGCCCCTCCGAAGGTGTTGGTTCCCACTGCTCTTCCCCAGTCATCGTGTCCGCGTAGCTTTCTGTTTAATCAGCTGATTCCTCATGACAAGTCGTGGGCTGTTCTTCAATGTCCTGTCATTCTGTCTCCAGCGCCTGGCGTATTCTAAGCATTCAGTGTATGCTCGCTGAATTCCTGAATGCATTTAACTGAATGTCATTCTAAGTCATCACCTTTGGGCTAGAATATGGGACTTTAACTTCACAGTTGACTTTCTCACGGTGGCTATTGAACATGCTCTGCCTCCTTTCATGCTTTGGCTTGGCTTCGCGATTCCATTTCAGAAAAGATTTGGGTCACGCTCAGATGATGGTCGATGAGCTGTTTTCCTCCCACGCGGATCTGGACCCCGACAGTGAACTGGACAGAGCTGTGGCCCAGATCAGCATGGACCTGGTGGACGACTACCCCGCCTCGGACCCGCGCTGGGCCGAGTCCGTCCCTGAGGGTGAGCACATCCTGGAGTTAGCATGTGGGATGGTCTGTTCTGGGAAGAACATCTGGCTCTGTTGTTTAAGTGTCTCTCAAAGCGTATAGTTTAAGTTAATGAAACAGTTTAACAAAAGGTTGTGACTTTCCTTGTAGTCGATTGTGAGAAGGGCTCCAAACAGATCCACGTGATAGAATAGAAACTGAGGGGACGATGGGGCAGATCTGCTTGTTTAGCCGAAGACTGTTGAGCCCTACTTACCTGCTCGACATTTTATTTCTGGAAGGAAACTGGTGTCATAGGCAGCAGATGGCACTTACTAGCATCCAGAGTAGGTGATAATTTGGGCGTAATCGCTGTGCGTGGCTGTAGAAGCTGCACATTTCCCTAAGCGCTGCAGTGAGCAAATCCCAGCATGTGGAGTGTGCACACCACGTGTCTGCCTGCCGCGGGGCTGTCCTTCTGACACCTCCACCACAGCCTGGGCACTTAGGGTTCCCAGTACCTGGGGACTGTCTCGGACACCCCTTTCTCTCCCCAAGTTCCTACTTAGCAAGCTTGCCAAGCCTCCAGAGACTTAGGAAGAAAACTTAAGTGTTCACCTTCTTTCCTTCACTGTTTCTTCTGAGCTGGCCAGCTTAGACTGATACAAAACAAATGGTTAAACTAGTAGTAACATCTTCTATGTTTTAAATACAGTGTGAGTGGTAGCAAACTCCAAAATTTTTCCCTAAGTTTTCTAAACTCTTGGGTAATCCTATATAATAAAAAGCGGAAATGCAAATTGGCCCCTTGACTGGGAGTTCAACCAGGGGGTGTGGCTGGCCGGCCAACTGCCGGAGGCCCCTCTCCTCATCCCGCCCTGCCTCCAACACACATCCCGAATGGGGGCAGGCCCCCACCCATGCACACATTCATGCACCGGGCCTCTAGTGTTATAAATAATTGCATTGAAAAGTTGGTCTTTTCCTTTTGTATGGATTTTCCTTAACTTTTTATTCTCATCTCAGTAATTACGATAAAGCCGGTATGTTTTGTGTTTCAAGTTTCGTTGCTGTGTTTCAACAGAAGCTCCTGGGTTTAGCAACACATCGCTGATCATCCTGCACCAGCTGGAGGACAAGATGAAGGCCCACGCTTTCCTCATGGACTTCATTCACCAGGTGAGCGTCTGCCACTGGGAGCAGGACCCGGACACTGCTCTGCGGTCCCGTAGTCGACTCCCCCAGGGCAGCGGGGGAGCTGTCCCTTTGGGTTTCGCATTTTCTCTTTCTTTTTTCCAACTTAAAAGTAAATAAGTCCAGGGCTGTGTGTAGACAGACCTATTACTCCAAGTATAAAAGTTGCATTGAAAATAAGATAAAAAAGCCGAAACCGGTTTGGCTCAGTGGATAGAGCGTCGGTCTGTGGACTGAAGGGTCCCGGGTTCGATTCCGGTCAAGGGCATGTGCCTGGGTTGCGGGCATATCCCCAGTGGGAGATGTGCAGGAGGCAGCTGATCGATGTTTCTCTCTCATCGATGTTTCTAACTCTCTATCCCTCTCCCTTCCTCTCTGTAAAAAATCAATAAAATATATTTAAAAAAGAAAATAAGATAAACAGCACAAAAATCGTGTATTCCCGCAGAGGTGTTGTTTTAGCTTTTCCTAGGATAGCCTGCCTTTCATTCAGATTTCCCCTGTGCTTTCACGTCAAGCTTACATTTCCCTGAGTTGATGTATTATTAGAAAGACAGTGGAGAGGAATAAGGCGGTAACAAGAGTTTTAGCTGAGGATTTTTAATTTCAAAGTGCCCTGAGAATCAGATTCTCATTTACAGTGCTGTTTAAAGGGATAGTGCCATTTATATGGAGCCTAAAGTAAAATTAAAAAACATTTTTGCTATTAGAATTGTTACACAAAACAACCCCATTTTGCCATCATAGTGGCTCCCACGCCTATGTCCCAATGAGTGAAGCTAGTCTCATTTTTGCTTTTTTCCCCCAAATCTGGAAGCCTTTGTGTTAAAAAGATTCTGCCTGCTAGGCCTTCCTATGGGGGCCAGAACGTTCTCTCTGCTGTTCAGTGCGGTAGCTCCCTGTTCACAGCATATGAAAATGTATAGAACCAGGTCATTTATTCATGATGCGGGTTACGCTTAAAATGCAGAAGACATTTAGTGTTTATGTCTGTCTCTTGGCTTTTGGTAGTTCAGGTTATTGTAATGATTTAGCAAACAGGAAGTTAGAAAAACTCTAGACCCTAGTAACATCCCAGAAATGGGCACCAAGCAAACCAGAAGTTGGAGCGCAAAGGATTAAAGACCCTCCCGCTTGTGCCCCCACTGCCCCCCACACGCACACACTCACTGGCTTTGGGGTTCTGGAAATCAGTTGTTGAAGATGGAAACTGCTAAGTTAATAGCCCACAAAGTGTGGAATCCAGGGGAGTTCATGGATGCAGACAGGAAAGAACAACTTTATCATTTTGATAACCAGAAGCAATCATTTGAGAAATAAGCTATCTAGAGACAACAGTGGACAGAAACTCAGCAGTAACCCTAAGCTTAGAACTGGGATGTCTGTATTTCTTCCAGGTGCTAGCTGTGCGTGTGTGTGCATGTGTGTGTGCGTGTGCGTGTGCGTGCATGGGTGTTGGAAGTAGCCAGGAGAGGCAGCTGGCGGGACTTTGTGGGGAGCGCTAGGGCAGTGGCTCTGCACCCCCCGTGCTTGGGTGGGAATGTGACTGCATTCTTTGTGTTCCTGTAAATGTGTTCCAAGAACGTGTGTGTCTCTCTCTCTGCAAGGTGGGCCTGTTTGGGCGCCTGCGCACTTCCCCAGTGAGAGGGGCGCCCATGGCGACGCGGCGGCTGCTCTGTGAGCACGCGGAGAAGCTGTCGGCCGCCATCGTCCTCAAGAACCACCACTCCCGGCTGCCTGAGCTCGTGAACACGGCCATCCTGATCGCTCTGCACAAGCGGGACTGCGACATCCCGGCCAGCCTGACCCCCGCAGACGTCTTCTTCAGGGAGGTGAGACGCGCGCTTCCCTTCGTGGCTGCATCGAGCTGGGCCGCTTACACACAACACGGGTCATGCCCACGCCGGGGGAAGATGGGGGACAAAGAGCTCGTTGAAATTTTAAGTTTTACTTCCTACTTTCTGGGTAAATTATTCAAAAAGTACCACTGATTGATGGCTTTCCGGTGCTCGCTGAACTAAGAAGCCCTCCCTATCCTTGCTGAATGTTTTAATCCACATTTTAAATTATGTTTTTATTGATTTCAGAGAGGAGAGGGAGAGAGAGAGAGAACCATCAATGATGACAGAGAATCATTCATTGGCTGCCTCCTGCACGCCCCGCACCGGTTAATCCACTTCAAATGACAAAAAACAAAGTCTGCACATGCTCAGTGCAGATGCAGCCCTGGGAGGCCTAATACATAGTGCAAGTCAGTGACAATGTCCTATTTCCCCCCAGATATTTTGTATCCCGCAGATAGCTATGAAGGGCTGCCTATACTTGGTTTTTAAGTTTAAAATCTACCTGATAACAGTCCAGAATTCGCTTACCTATAAGGCTTAATTATTTGGGCACTCTAATTTTTCAAAGTTAGGGGATTTGAACTTTTCTTCATTTACACAATTATTTTCACCGTTACTTGTTCTTTTCTGACTAATGAGCTGAAGGCGTAGCCTGTTGAGTGGATTCTAGGTGGCTGTGATTGTAGCCCAGCACCGTAATTGTGACACATGGCTGACGTCTCTCTCCTCCCGCAGGTGTCGCAGGTAGATACGATCTGTGAGTGTTTGCTGGAACACGAGGAGCAAGTCTTAAACGAGATGTCTTTGGAATCAGTTGAATGGGCTGAGGTGGTGATCAGTGTGAACAATATTCTCAAGGTACCAAAATATGATGAAGTTTTCAGCAACTCAAAGCCCAGATGTGGATAGAGGAGAAAATGGTTTATTCCTATTCTGTCATTTATAAGAGCTTTGCCACTTGTTAATTCTGGAAAGTTAGAAAATTATCAGTCCTTTCATCAATCAGTTAACAGCTGTTTTGATATTTGCATGTGCATGTTAAGTTTCTGTAGTCCTGACTTCTATTTAGTGGGATAAACCTCTCTTTGGAAAAGGATATCTATATCATTGCAAATGTATTATTCATGTAACTGTCTAAATAAGTCTGTTTTTTAACTACTCAAAAGCTCACTACTTATTGATTAAAACTTGCATTTAATTTTAGCCCATGTACTTTATAATGGTTTTTTTACTTTGGTTACCATAGTTTTCAAAAATTGGAGTTAGATTATGGAGTTCGATTTCAAATGCAAAAAGAACCAAAAAGTTATCCTCCAGGCCTGTGTTGAGGATTTTTTCGTATAAGTAGATTTTGATGTTTCGAATTCCCTCGAGAAATACTAGGACTCGTCGCTTTCTGCACACGGTAACGCATTTCGTTTTTCTCAGGACATGCTGCAAGCTGCTAGTCATTATCGGCAAAACAGAAACTCCTTGTACAGCAGAGAAGAGCCACTGGAAAAGGAGCCTGAATACATTCCGTGGACGGGTGAGCTTGCGAGCACTGCGCCCAAGGTTACGGGTCTCCTAGCAGTTCCTCAAAATGTGTTCTAATGAGCCGTCACTTCGGAAGCTGAGTAATTCCCCCAGTGCGGGGTTGGAAGTGAAATGCAGAGTAGCATCTACTAGGGTTTAATGCACATAGTTACTTATAGAGGTGGGGCCTGGCCCTGGAGGAACTGACCTATGTTGACTCAATAGAAGAAAGTTCATGGAGTAGCATGAAAGGAATTTAGAAGGGAGGGAGGGAGGGAGGGAGGGAGGGAGGGCCATGTTGACCTGTTGCTGAGGAAGTCTTCATAGAGAAGATGGGTCTGAGCCGGACAGCGAGAGGGGTGCTGAGCTGCTGTCTGGTTCTTGCCCAGCGGTGGGAAGCGCTAGGATGCTCAGGCAGGTGGTCTCTCCCCGAGGCACCGTGGAGCCCTCACTTACCATCTTACTTTGTGTGATTTCACAGCAACCAGCGGCCCTGCTGGCGTGCGAACAGCAATAATGCACCAACATGAAATTGTCCTGAAAAGGGTTTATCCGCAGGCAGACAGCAACCTCCGGAACATTCTCACCGAGCAGCTGGTCGCACTGATCGACTGCTTCCTCGATGGTTATACTTGTCAGCTCAAGTCTCTGGACAGATCCAGGGATCAGGAAAGATTTAACAACCTGGAGACTGAATACGTGCAGAAGAGGTCAGACCTCTTGTCTCCGCTGCGTAAGTGCCTGGCCGTCAGCTCGGGCTGTGGGCCTTGGGATCCCAGAGCAGATGCATGCGTCCGGTCATGTGCCATGTACTCAGCGTAAGAGCATCAGCCGACCGTGGGGAAGAGGGGCAGCCTTCTGTGTCCTTTACTCAGCCTTGTTTCAGGAGGACGGGGGCGGGGGAGCCGCTGTTGTCCTCGTACGTGAAGGAAGGAAATAGCACCCATTGAGGAAGCCAGGGACTGAATTGGCATCTTTAATGATTTTATTTTACTTATTTATTTTTTAAATATATTTTTACTGATTTCAGGGAGGAAGGGAGAGAGAGATAGAAACAGCAGGGATGAGAGAGAATCATTGATTAGCTGCCTCCTGTGCGCCCCAAGTTGGGGATGGAGCCCGCAACCCGGGCATGTGCCCTGCCAGGAATTGAACCATGACCTCCTGGTTCATAGGTCAACACTCAGCCACTGAGCGGTTCTGGCTGGGCTCTTTAATGATTTTATATAGATTCTGAAACCAAATGTCGGTTTGGAAAGGTTTCTATCCCATTCGTTATTTTTAGGATGTAATATGGATCAGGGTAAAAGTGCGAGTAGTATTTTTTTCTTACATCTTAAGTTTTCACTAACAAGCTTTGTTTCCATCTGGTCTTACTTCCGCAGTCGCTCTAGGCCAGCACGCGTGGGCTGCTTCGTTAGCAGAGAAATACTGCGACTTCGATATCTTAGTGCAAATGTGCGAGCAGACGGACAACCAGACCAGACTGCAGCGCTACATGACCCAGTTTGCTGACCAGGTGACACGCTGGGACGGGCAGTGGCTGCTGTGTGACGGTTTCACCATTTCCTGTCTCGCCTGGGGTTTGGGAGATGACACCATCTTTTCATGGTTAACTTGGATACTAATTCATGTATTGCGTTTCTCTGTAAACGGGTGGACTGTTCTTTACATAGAAGTGTTCCTGGAAGACTTCCTTAGGTGTATTAATATTGGTAGAGCCTTAAAACTTTGAATGGAAAATGGGGGAAGCGTGGGATGATGCTTTGAGCGCCCACATTCCCACACACCTCAGGCGTTGTTCACCTTGCTGGAAATCATGCTTCCTGTTTTTAGAAAAATTCCCATTGTCCGGCCAGTGTGGCTCAGTGATTGAGGATCAACCTAGGGACCAGGAGGTCATGGTTCAATTCCAGGTCAGGGCACAGGCCCAGGTTGCGGGGCTTGATCCCCAGTAGGGGGCGTGCAGGAAGCAGCCGGTAGATGATTCTGTTTGAGGAAGAAGATTTTTCTGAGTCTGAATGTCCTCATTTGTCCAATGTGGTGATTCAATGAGGTTCTTTTTGAGGACCTATCATACAGGAAATTAGAGTTAAAATAAGATTTCTATTCGGGAGTCTCAGACCTTGGGGAGAAATTTAATATTTTATTATCAGGAACATATGTTCTAAAATGGTTACTAAACATTACTGGGTTCTTGGCTTTGTTGTTTGTAGAATTTTTCAGACTTTCTCTTCCGCTGGTACCTGGAGAAAGGGAAGAGGGGCAAGCTGCTCTCTCAGCCCGTTGCCCAGCACGGACAGTTGGCGGACTTCCTGCAGGCGCATGAGCACCTCAGCTGGCTCCATGAGATTAACAGCCAGGAGCTAGAAAAGGTAAGAAGGACTGTTATATGGAGCAGATTTAGGGAACTTTACTTAGTTTTATTGCAGTCTTTTTGTAATTAAAATCCTACTTAAAAACCATTTAAAATGTGTATCTCTCTTTCTCTCACATAATTTGAATGCTTTTGACCTATATAGTGTTGCCATTACTTCTTAATCTCAATTACAAAAATAGTCCATTGTGATTTGACTATTACAGTAAAATAATGCACAAAAATTTGGTTAACGTGTAAAATAAAAATGTTCAAATTATGAGTCAAAACAGTACACAAATTAATTTTTTAAATTCCTGAGAAGATGTTGAAGTGACAATACAATTGTTACAGAGCAAATGCATTTTATGTGTTTCTTTTCCCAATAATTAGTGTGGGTGGTTGATGTTTTATTGTAAAATTACTTTTTCATATGTATGGTCCTTATCAGTTTTTAGGTTTGCTAATATTGACTTGATTTTTCATTGGTGTAGCTTAGGGGGGAAAGTTTGAGTTGTACTTAACGTTTATGTCTATTTAAATTAGTAACCAAGTTTCATATTTTGTTTTTTGTAGGCTCATGCAACACTTCTGGGTTTGGCAAATATGGAAACTCGTTACTTTGCAAAGAAAAAAACCCTTCTTGGCTTGAGTAAATTGGCTGCCTTAGCTTCAGATTTTTCAGAAGATGTACTGCAAGAGAAAATTGAAGGTAAAAGAGAATTTGAACAAGGAAGGAACTATTAGATACGTCTCGATGGGGCATTTCACAGTACGGTCAGCAGCATGAAAGATAACAACAAAGACAGGACGCTGCCTTACAGGAGCCTCAGAGCCTTGAGACCAAATGCAGTGTGAGATGCCTTTTATCATTACTGATTTTGATTTTTAGAGAGAGAGGAAGGGAAAGAGAGAGAAACATTGATCGGCTGCCTCCTGTATGTGCCCAGCCCGGGGACTGAGCCCAAAACCTTTTGGTGGATGGTTTGCTTCAACCAACTGAGCCACCCGGCCAGGGCCAGCGTGAGATTGGCTGGCTCCTGAATCAGCTCCCAGATAATCGAAACAGTTACGGCAGACATTTCAGGGACAACGGGAAATGGGAGCATCCTCCCCCCGATTAACTGGTTCTGGTTGCTGTGATAATCCGTGTGACTTGGATCAAACCATGAATAGGTTTTAACGTAATCAGGAATCGAAGAGCTGAGTAGGATGAGGTGATCTTCAGAGCGCGTCCTTTTTCTTTTGAAATTCAGATCTGCTTCAGGACGGAGCAGAAGTAAGAGCTGGCCCCTCACCATCTCGTTCTGATTCTAGAAATGGCCGAGCAGGAGCGCTTCCTGCTGCACCAGGAGACGCTGCCCGAGCCGCTGCTGGCGGAGAAGCAGCTGAGCCTCAGCGCCATGCCAGTGCTGACGGCGCCGCAGCTCATCAGCGTACGTGCTTCTCGAACCCTCGCGCCATTTCTCAGTCCCCAAACCTCATTCTCTGCGTGTAGCGCAGTTTCTGAGAGTAGTCACCTTTCCACTTCCTGTTTCCTGGTGACTTCCCCCTGGAATCGGTTGTTGGGAGCTGCCTGGGAGCAGGGAGCCAGTGAGCAGAGAGCCATGGGCCAGCCCTCCTCCCTGCGGCCCATCTGTTCCTGAGGATGCTGGTGACCAGCAGTTCCTTGTGTGTGACCCCTTCCGTTCCGGGCAAATCTGCCATGAGATACTTTCAGGCTCTTCTCTAAGGAAAGTGTCCGAGGGCCTGGATGGAACAGCTCGTAGCGCCCTCCTCGCGCTGTCCCTCTGCAGCGTGCCCCGTTCTGAGCATCGCCAGAACCTACTTTGAACCTAAGAATGTACATTTACTGGCATTTTACAAATATACATACCAGGTTACTCCAGTGAATGACTGACTGACCATATGCATATTTTAAAAGACAGTTTGCCGTGAGAGAGGTGGAGTATAATTTGCTAAGTGACACTGTTCTTTACCATAAAAATAACATAACTTATTGGAGAGACAATGCCTTCCCCAAGAACGTCTCTAGCCTCCTTATATCTTTACTTAAACTGGTCCTTTATCTTTACCTGCCGTAGCTCTACGTCTGCGAGGAGAACGGAAGAGCTAACGAGTATGATTTCAAGAAGGCCCTGGACCTGCTGGAATATATCGACGAGGTGGGTGAGGTCAGGCGAGATGACCACAGGCAGTGTCAGGGTTATACCGGGCTTTCTGTAGAACTGAATACATTAAACACAGCCTCTCCAGCCAGCCATGAGGATGTGGGACGGCGGCTCCGCTCCCCCCGCTCTCGGTATGTGCCTCTCCAGAAAGAGGGTGGTGTCCTTTCCTGATGCTTCTCACACACTCCCAGATGCCTTTTCTGTGCACAGACAAAAAATGCTGCTTCTCAAAGTCTGAAGGAATTTTTCTCTCTTTCATTTATTAAGCCATGATTAGTTCCCCGGTTTATGTTGCTTTATTCATTTGTTCTGGGGAGTAGTCACCCTATTCTCAGCCTTGGACACAAAAGAGATGATGATGAAAACGCTGTGGGATGGGTCGTTGGCCTTGCACTTGAGCAGCTGGTGGACTGGAAACAGCCGCTGGGAGGAACATGGCGGGTCTGAGACAGACTCAGGAAAAGTCAAAACCTTATGGTTTCCCTCAAGTGTGGGACATACAACCGAAAGCAACAAATGTAAAAACCCAACAAAACGTCATAAACAGACAACAGTTTGGTGGTTACCCGAGGGGAAGGGGGCAGTGAAGGATGAAGGGGTCATACATGGTGACGGGAAATGTGACGGAATGGGGGGCACACGGTGCATGCACAGACCACGTGTCTTAGAAAGTGCACCTGAAACCTATGTAACCTTATTAACCAAAGTCACCTCACTGCATTTAAAGAAAAAATAAACTTTTGAAAAAGAATAAAAAACAATGTTTTGGTTTTTACATCACCTTGTTTAAAATCTTCACCCTCTCACTGTGTCTGATAAAATCAGTTATCCGAGGAGAATCAGAAACCAAGTCACAAATTATTAATTGGCTTACTCCCCTGTGCAGTGTTAATGTTTTAAAGAAAGGGAAATATTTTTAAATGATGAATTAAAGTAAAGCAATACTTATGCAGAATTAGGAGTTGACACAACTCAAACTTAAGCATGTGTTTTTCAAATCAGGACTTAATGAGGGTTTTTTGTTGTTTTGCTGTGAAGGAAGAAGAAATAAATATAAACGACCTGAAACTGGAAATCCTTTGCAAAGCTCTTCAGAGAGATAAGTAAGTTCTCGTGGCGTGAATCTGAGATGCGCTTTTGGAAATGTCTCTTTAGGGATATTATATCACATCAAGTACTGTTGTAGCCTAGTTGTATATACACTATTATGAAAATTGTAATGGTTGCAATTAGTCATCTTAACTTTTTCATTAAATAATTAAGGCATAGCTTAAGAATTTGAAACACTGGTACAATTTTACTTTAAAATTTAGACTATCAGTTTACATGAAAATACATGCTCCTTATTTTCACAGAAGCATGGCCAGTTCTCCAAAACGGCTTGAGGCTACTTTTTTTTTTAATGAGCAGTTATTACAGTTGGAGGCTCGGCGCCCTCTGGGTGCTGGAGACCTGGTTGCACATCCCTCCGTCCGGCACAGGGCACTTCTGACCCCGGGATGGTGGTAGATGGTGGCAGGGACAGACTCAGTAACCAGCAGTGGGATGGATGCTTCCAGGAAGAGAGTTTTTTAAGGAGTAGGACTTGGTGCTGCCCTAGCTCCCCTTCTTCCTGTGGTGGCGAGAGCGGCAGCAGAACCATTTTTACTGAAGCGTTTCTCCCCCCGACCCTCCCAGAGAGTGAGAGTTGTTGTCCCATTTGGCCTTGGAGGTCGGCCTCTGAAGCATCTCGCTCTGCCTGCTTCATTCTCCTGCCTGATCGTCACCCTGTCATTTGGCCGCAGTTCCTGGCTTTTTGTTGATCGCGTTGGGTAAATCATTGATTGCTCATTACCTAGCAGTGTTCCTCTGTTGGACCTTCATGGTGGACAAACTCCACCAGATAGAGCAGACTTCCATACCGGGCACCGGTTCCCTAGCGGCCCTTTTATGAAACCTGAACGTCCATGTGAACGGTGACTGGCCTGTGCGCCCGCTCATGCTCGGGGGTCCTCTCCAGGTTTGTTACGTCTGCGCAGAGCTTCCCGGGAGCGATGCCTCACGGCTTGGTATTGACATCAAACACGTCATGGCTGTATTCGGCGAACGGCTACCTGAGTGTGGCACCTCATACCTAATACAGAGTCTCCGTATCATCAGCATTTAAAGCCCTCGCTTCCGTCATTTGAAGGAGGATCGCAGAACTCCCCGTTCGCTCTGCCCGCGCCCCACCATCAAAACAAACCCCAGTAGCAGACAGACGTCATTTACGTCACAGACGCCGTGACTTCATTTCCCTTTTGTCCTGATTCTCTTCCAGCTGGTCCAGCTCAGATGGTAAAGACGATCCAATTGAAGTATCGAAAGACAGCATATTTGTGAAAATCCTACAGAAACTTTTGAAAGATGGTGAGTGGCTTGTGAATGTCGGACATGAAGCATCGCTCCTCAGTCTTAGAAGCTTTAGGATAACGGGTTTGCCGGGTGTCAGATGCCGGGTGGTTTAAGGTTAAACAGTAGCACGTTCAGAAGTGACTTGTTTAAATGAAGGAAGCCTGTGCCCGGTGAGGCCTCCATCCACGTGGGTCCTGGTCGCTGCCCTGCGCAGTCGGACGGGGAGCGGGAGCAGATGTGGGCTGTGACATTGAAAAGCGATAGGATCGAACAAATCACTTCCTGTAGTTTTTCAGATTGAAAACTGGAAAATGCTGTGATAGCTTTTACAAGTGTGATACTATATTATAGAGAAAACGGTTTTATCGAAAGTTTCATGGCGATGAGTGTATGTAAATAATTTGTATTTAGCCTGATAGCATTTATTAATCTAGATTTTTATTGTATCACAAGTACAAAAAATTGTGCTAAGCGCTTTGAGAAGCTTATGGTAATTAACACGTTATAAAATATTAGCTTAAATATTTTTCTCCAGTTTTCTTTATCAAATGAGAACATTTGTACGTACTCTCTCGTAACTCCCCAGGCCTCACTGTACACAGTCCGTTCAGTCGGCTCCCTGGCTTCCGGCTCTCCAGGGGCTGGTGAAGAAATGATCCCCCCACACACACACCTGATTTTAGATTTTTTTATTTTTTTTTAATATATTTTATTGATTTTTTACAGAGAGGAAGGGAGAGAGATAGACAGTTAGAAACATCGATGAGAGAGAAACATCGATCAGCCGCCTCCTGCACATCTCCCACTGGGGATGTGCCCGCAACCAAGGCACATGCCCTTGACCGGAATCGAACCCGGGACCTTTCGGTCCGCAGGCCGACGCTCTATCCACTGAGCCAAACCGGTTTCGGCTGATTTTAGATTTAAACTGGAATACATTTGGGGATCCTGTAGCTAGCCTTCAGGAAAGTATTTCTACCACGTTATTTCCAAGTCGGAGGATATATAATCCTTTCCAGGTGATGGTTACTTTTAGAGAAACACACCTTCCACCTGGGAGGAGGGGCTTACGCTGTGCAGAAAAGGAAAGACGTCCAGTCTCATTGAGACCCAGGTAGACGGCTCTTTGCCCACTCGAGTGGGCAAAGAGCTCCGGCGAGACCTGCAGGCCTGTGACCGATGGAGCAGCTTAAGGCCGCCTTTCCCAGCAGCACCCGCGGCAGCACCATGGCAATAGCTGCGCAGGTGTTGGCATCACCCATCACCTGATTCATGAGAGTTTCACGACAATAAAAACGGACTCTTTGTGTCACAGGCATTCAGCTCAGCGAGTACCTGCCCGACGTGGAAGACCTGCTTCAGGCCGAGCAGCTCGGGGGCCTGAAGGCCAGTCCCTACTTCGCCTTCGTTTTGAAAGCAAATTATGAATATTACGTCCAGGGACAGGGGTGACTTCTGGAAACGGCCGTCATCGCTGGGAATCGGCGTCAGCTTCATGGGAAAAGGATTGGCCTTAACCATCGGGCTTTCTGTGCCGTCTCACCCTGTTCCGATGCGCGTTTTAGACTTTACCTGGCAGCTCCTGCAGAGCAGCGGTGGCCACCGTCCTGGTTTGAGTGACATGGTGTTTCCTCTCCACCTTTTTCTGTCTGAAATGTGTTCGTTGTCCGGGTGCTCGCTGCCCGTTCCGTCTCCTCCCTCCGCCCAGAGCGCTGAGCCCCTGCCCTGGCCCCGCCGCGTGTGCTTCTGGCGCGTCCAGGCCCCCATCCCGCAGCCCCAAAGCCGGCGGCTGCCCTGGCTGTCCCTGACGTTGCTGTGACTCGGGTGCTGTGCACGAAGGCACTCGGGCCGGCGTCTGTCCTGTTGGGCTGTTGGGATGTTGGTAAGATAAGGGTCGCGTGTCGCTGGCTCGTCAATAAAGTGTTAGATGAAATGACAGAGTGGGGCTCGTTCGTGTGAGCGTGGTACCTGATGGGCTCTTTGGGAAAGCTTTAAACGCATACATAAGAGTGTTCAGGAGAGCGTTTTAGGACATAAAACATACGTGTGGCTCGGGGTTTCCCACGAGGCTGACATCGGGCGGCTGACCCAGCGGGGGAGGAGCTAACAGAGACTGGAGCAGAAGTGAGTGACCCAGAGACTGGGGGAAAGTAAACCTGGGACTCCACCAGAAGTAACTCCCGTGGCCATTTTGAAACACGCCTTAGGCTGTTGGGGGCTGTGCATCTGCCATACGCTGTGGCCTCTTGTTGGGAGATACTGTGAGCATGTCTGCGCGTCCCTAACCTGGCTCAGTGGCTCCCCCTCCCCGTCCGTGGGTCCTTCCGTCCGCCGCGGATCCATCTTCCCGCAGGGCTCCTGGCGGAGATGAGCGTTAAGCCCCTCCAGCCCCTCACCAGCGCCGCAGCGAAAGGTGGCAGGAAACCATGCCATTCGAGGACCCCCTGTGTTTCTCAGCCTTTTTCCTGACCACCCCTCCCAAGGGGCCTTTGTGGACGGTATTTCCTGTCCCACGGCCTCTGCCCCTCCCACCCCACACCCCAGGAAGGTTTAATCCCACAGACGCGCCGTGTGCCTTTATGTACCATGGCCTTTGGAGGCCACCAGCCATTGTGAGACCTGAGATTTCTCACTCACCCTCCAAGGGCCAACTTCATCTCCTTGGAGCAGCCATGTCTTCAGGTTTCTTCAAGAGACAAGTTTTTAATGACTGCAGGACACTGCCCTGTGGCAGCGCTATTATTGAACAGCGCGCTCGCGCTCTCTCTCTCTCCCAGGAGTTGGAGGGACAAGGCTGAGAGAAGGGAGGTGTGAGCTACGGACAGCTTGCAGCTGAGGCTGCAGACACGCAGGCGCTCAGCCCAGCGCCCGGCCGACGTGGTGTGGCCTCTTCAAGGCTCTGGGCCCTGCCGCTCACTGGGCGGGTGCGAGCACGGATGGAGGTGGCTTCCCGCCTGCTCCTGCCTCTGTCCCTCAGCCAAGAGTCCAACAAGACCCGAATGGGACTGAGCAGCCGCTCAGTGACCCCGCAGAGGCTAAGCCGGCCCCCACTGTGGCCACGCGCGTGAGCTGTGTTCTCAGGCCCCGTCTTCCCGGGGTTGCTGGCCCAGAAGGCTTCTTAGCTGAGAGTTGTGTATTCAGTGCCTGCAGTGTGTATTTAGTGGACTCTGGACTTAGCAAAGCTTGCTGTTGGTGGGGAGCCGGGGGGAGAGAGAGGGCAAGGGGGTAGGGGGAAGGTGACACATGTAATACTTTCAACAATAAAGATTTTTTTAAAAAAGAAAAGCTTGCTAAGGAGAGAGGAGTTGCCTTGAGCAAGAGTTTTGGAAAATATTAACTCCATTCCTGTTTAAAATCTCAGTAACTTATTAGGTATTTAGTGAATTACAGCACATTGCTTCCTACCAAAATGGAAGCAACCCCCCCCCCCCGCTTTTTTTTTTAGTGTCTCCACTACGACACAGCAGGACACAAGTATTAAAAATGAAATGTGGGTCTGTCCATTATTCATCGTCCTCCAAAATAACTGGAAAGGCTAACTGTGAACTCTGGCCCCGTAGTTCAGTTGGTTAGAGCATCATCTCGATGTGCCAAGGTTGTGGGTTCCATCCCCGGTCAGGGAGTCAGCCAGTGAATGCAAACGTAAGTGCAACAACAAATCTAGGTTTCTCTCTCTTCCTTCTCTCTCTCAAATCAACTTTAAAATATTCTCAAAGATAGACCACATGTTAGGACACAAAACAAGTCTCTACAAGTTCAAGAAGATTGAAATCATATCAAGCATCTTCTTGGATCACAGTGGCCTGAAATTAGAAATCCACTACAGTAAAAACAAACACGTTCAAACACACAGAGGCTAAAGATCATGTTATTAAACAACGAATGGGTTACCAATGAGATCAAGAAGTGATATTTAAAAAAAACCTCCTGGGAACAAATGAAAATGAGCACACAACAGCCCAAAGTCTCTGAGACACAGTGAAAGCAGTCCTGAGGGTAGTTCATAGCAAGACAGGCCTTCTTCAAGAAGCAAGAAAAAATTTTAATACACTAGCCCTACAACTTACAGAATTAGAAAGAGAACAACCAGAAAAGACCAGAGTAAGTAGGAGGAAGGACATAACAAAGATCAGAGCAGAAATAAATGGCATAGAGGCTAAAAAAATAAAATACAAAAGATCAATGAAACCAAGAGCTGGTTCTTTGAAGAGTTTGAGATTGATGGCCCTTTAGCCAGACTCATCAAGCAACAAAGAGAGACCTAGCTGGTTAGCTCAGTGGATAGAGCGTCAGCCTGGGGACTGAAGGGTCCTGGGTTCCACTCTGGTCAGGGCACATGCCTGGGGTTGTGGGCTCCATCCCCAGTAGGGGGCGTGCAGGAGGCAGCTGATCAATGATTCATCATTGATGTTTCTATCTCTCCCTCTCTGAAATCAATTATATATTTTAAAATAAACAAGCTTTCCTATTAAAAAAAGAGAGAGAAATAGGACCCAAATAAATGTCTTCTTAATGGCTAAATATGAAACCATAGTAGCTTTGAACTGACGACCCTTTGCACTAACCACACTCCTCCTTCTCTAGTTGACTTGGGTCATTTTTAGGAAACACCACCCGCAGGGTGTTTCATATCCCGGAGGGCCCACACCTGTCCCAGCTGCCGGCTCCCTTCCCCAATGGGAATGGCGACTATTCTGGGAACACGTAGGCACTTGAGAAAAAGGAACCATTCCGTTCTGGCCTGCGCCCCATCGCTGATGTATCCCCCAAAAGCACACCACTGAGTTCATCCCCGAAGATTGCTTCTGCTTCTGCGCCCACAGCGGGGTTAGGATTGTCCTTGTCCTGAGGGGGTGGGGGTGGTGCGGGGAGGGGGGGAGAGAATGTGAGGCAGGCTGCGCCCGCCTGACCTCCCGTGACCCCCACTCCACCTTCCCAAACCCCAGGCAGATCCAAACCCCAGGAAGTTTGGAAGCATCTCCCTGAGGCGGTATAAATAGAAACGCTCCGGCCTCTGCTGATGGTGACTCCAAGGTGGACTGGCCTTGGCCAGCCTGGTTCTCTAAATATAAAGACGCGTGTGCAGCCTGCGGGGAAGGAAGCGCTGCCGCCTGTCCCACACTCAGCGCCATGTCCTTGTCCGTGTCCTCTATGGACAGGGCCTCAGGGCTTCGGCCCGTCAGAGCGCCCACCGCCCGAGCGTCCCAGGAGGAGGCTCCGTGAGCCCCCCAAGAATGGGGGGTAGGCGCTCAGCTGGGCCCATCACCACCTGGGGCCCCTCACCCCGTGAGGAGAGACCCTCCCATACAAGTCACTTTTCCAGGCACCTCTGAGCGCGCTGCCCGTGGCCCTGCCCGCAGCCCTGGGTGCCCAGCTTGGTGCCCCGACCTGCTGGCTGGACCCGTCCCCAGGAGTCCGTGCCTCCACCCCACCCCGCCCCACCCTCCTCGACCTCAGTGCCCGATGCCAGCTGTCTGCCCAGGGCAGCTGCCAGCGGCCCTCTCAGCGGTGGGGGCGGGGGTGGGGGCCGGCTTAGACCTCTTAGATCTGCCCCCTGAATTGGGGCGCTCAGGGGTGGACATGCAGCATGAAGATCCCCGGGGAGGGGTCGCCTCCCTTCCCTGCCTGGGACGGGGACACACCGGGTGTCACTCCTTCTTCCATCTTCTCAGCACCCCCAGCCCCGACCCCCTGGGACACGGCTCCCTCCTCCCTGTAGACGCCGGGAGGTTTGGGGGCTGAGGAAGGAACGCAAAGGGGAGAAATGCAGGAGTCGCCGTCCGGAGCGCCCAGTGCGCAGCCCAGTGCGCGCAGAGTGGACGGGGCGGGAGGCCTTGGGCAGGACAGGTGCAGCCACAGGCGGGCGGTGACCCTCGCTCCACCCTGGCCCCTCCCGCGGGCCACTGGGCCTGGTCGGGAGGGGCCGCCCGCCGGGGAGACACTCCATATACGGCCGGCCCGCGGGACCTGGGCGCGGGCCAGGCCGCTCCTTCTATGGGCAGCGCAGGGGACCCGGGCGGGGGCCCAGGCCACCGAACCGGCGAGGGAGGGTCTCAGTGCCCAACACCCAAATATGGCTCGAGAAGGGGAGAGACATTCCTACGGGCGGCGCGGGGGAGGGAGGGGAGCGCCCACGGGCTATATAAGCCCTGAGCGGGGGCGCCCTCGGCCACCGCAGCGGACAGCCCCCGAGAAGCCTCGCTTCCCTCCGTGGCAACCAGGGCCCCAGCCGGAGAGCGACAGGTGTAGCCACCGCCCAGGTAGGGCAGGAGCAGGAAGGGGACCGAGGGACAGGCCCCACCCACTCATGGATCAGCCCCACGCCGCGCGCCCTGCGCCTCGGCCCCCCGGAGCCACGCGCTCCTGGTCTAAAGAGGAGACGCGAGACAATCAATCGGCCTTTGCATAATGTCTCCAAAGTCTGCAGATCCATCCCCCTGCCGGCCGCTCCGCCCGGCTTTAGCGTGCGCCCGGGCGCATGAAAGGTTTTGTCTCAACGTCCCCAAAGCAACTTCCTCCCAACCGAGCGCCAGAGCCAGGGGGCAGCCAAGCCTGGACTCCGGGGCTCGGCTCCCAGGAGGCGAAGGGCGCTCGGTGCTGAGTCTGGAACGCGCGGGGCAGTTCCTCCCGGGAAGGGGCATCGCGGCCCTTCCCACCAGCTCCCTCCGCCCTCGCCCGCGCCCAGCGAGTGGGTATCCGGCCTCATCCTCCCGGGGTGCGGCCCGGCCTGGAGCGGGTGGGCGCTGGCACCCGGCCCCGGCCCCGCAGCCAAGGCACAGGGTCTCCGGGGACGCTGTGCGCCTCGGGCCCGGGCTGGAGAGATTCCCAGTGTGGGCTCCACCTGAGTCCCTCTCCCAGGCTCAGCGCAGCCCGGGCCGGGGGAGCGCAGCCGGAGGCCGTCCCTGCCCGGTTCCCCTGGTTTGAAGCGCGCGGCGGGGCTGGGCGTGTCGGTCGGTCCCTCCGGGCCGCAGGGCGCTCGGGCGGGCGGGCGGGCGGCGGGGCCTCCTGAATCCACGGGCCCTGCATCTCCGCGCCCTTCTGTCCTCGCAGAAACCAAACACCATGTGCGATGAAGACGAGACCACCGCCCTCGTGTGCGACAATGGCTCCGGCCTGGTGAAAGCTGGCTTCGCCGGCGACGACGCCCCCAGGGCCGTGTTCCCCTCCATCGTGGGCCGCCCGCGCCACCAGGTCAGGCTGCGCCTCGGCGGAGGGGGCTGGGCCGGGGTCCCCGCGGGGGCCCAGCCGCGCGCGCGCACCGCCCGGGGGTCCAGGCGACGGGGCGCTGAGCGCTCGTGTCTCCGCTGCGCAGGGCGTCATGGTGGGCATGGGGCAGAAGGACTCCTACGTGGGCGACGAGGCGCAGAGCAAGAGGGGTATCCTGACCCTCAAGTACCCCATCGAGCACGGCATCATCACCAACTGGGACGACATGGAGAAGATCTGGCACCACACCTTCTACAACGAGCTGCGCGTGGCCCCCGAGGAGCACCCCACGCTGCTCACCGAGGCGCCCCTGAACCCCAAGGCCAACCGGGAGAAGATGACCCAGATCATGTTTGAGACCTTCAACGTGCCGGCCATGTACGTGGCCATCCAAGCCGTGTTGTCCCTCTACGCCTCCGGCCGTACGACCGGTGAGTGCCCGCCCCCCGCCCCCCAGTGCGCACCCGCCCCGCAGCCGCAGCCGGAGCGCACGGGGCCGCCGGCCTCACTCCCCCCCGCCCACGGGCCGCCCCACTCACCCTGCCCCGCCCCCGCAGGCATCGTCCTGGACTCCGGCGACGGCGTCACCCACAACGTGCCCATCTATGAGGGCTACGCGCTGCCGCACGCCATCATGCGCCTGGACTTGGCGGGCCGCGACCTCACCGACTACCTGATGAAGATTCTCACCGAGCGTGGCTACTCCTTCGTGACCACCGGTGCGCGGCGGCCGGGCATCCTGGGCGGACGGGCGGGGCGGGCGGGCGCGCAGGGCGGGCGGCGCGCGGGTCCCGGGCTCCCGCGCTGAAGGCTCCCCTCCGGCCCTGGTCCCCCGCAGCCGAGCGTGAGATCGTGCGCGACATCAAGGAGAAGCTGTGCTACGTGGCCCTGGACTTCGAGAACGAGATGGCCACGGCCGCCTCCTCCTCCTCCCTGGAGAAGAGCTACGAGCTGCCCGACGGGCAGGTCATCACCATCGGCAACGAGCGCTTCCGCTGCCCGGAGACGCTCTTCCAGCCCTCCTTCATCGGTGAGCCCCTCTCCTGGGCCCGGCCCGGCCCAATCCTGCCCGGCCCAACCCGGCCGGCCCGTCCCCGCCCGTCCCCGGGGCGCGCGCGCGCAGGTCCCACCACCTCCCCGCCCCCGCTCACGCTCCCGTGCGCGCCCCCCAGGCATGGAGTCGGCGGGCATCCACGAGACCACCTACAACAGCATCATGAAGTGCGACATCGACATCCGCAAGGACCTGTACGCCAACAACGTCATGTCGGGGGGCACCACCATGTACCCGGGTATCGCCGACCGCATGCAGAAGGAGATCACGGCGCTGGCCCCCAGCACCATGAAGATCAAAGTGAGCGGCCGCCCGCGCCCCTGCCGCCCGCCCGCGGGTCCCGGGCCGCCCCCAGACCTGACGCGCCCCTGTCTTTGCAGATCATCGCCCCGCCCGAGCGCAAGTACTCCGTGTGGATCGGCGGCTCCATCCTGGCCTCGCTGTCCACCTTCCAGCAGATGTGGATCACCAAGCAGGAGTACGACGAGGCGGGCCCGTCCATCGTGCACCGCAAATGCTTCTAGGCCCCGCGCGCCCCCGGCGCGCCCCTTCTCCTCAGGACGACACCGCTGCGCAGCGGCCCCCGCGGCCGCAACTTTGTCTCCAGCCGCTGCCGCCGCGGCCGCCGCAAACCGACACAGTGTTTATACCGTGTACAGACATTAACTTATTTACCTCATTTTGTTATTTTTCAAACAAAGCCCTGTGGAAGGAAAAGCAACACTTGAAGCATTAAACACAGCCACTCTGTTATGCTGCGTCGAGTTCTTTGTCGTGTTGATGGGCCGGGGTGGGGGGCGGCTGGGGGCGGGGGGGCGCCAAGAGGGACCCCCTTTTCTTGCGTCACGTTCCACAATTACTAAGGGCGCCCCTTACCAGACCTTAAGTCTCCCCGGGGTCACGATTTCCCCTCTGGATCCCATCCATGCTCCAAACAGGCGGGCGCGTCGGGCCCCCGCTGACCCGGGGCGAGCGCTGCGCGCCGGGCGCCCTCCCCTCCGCAGCGCGCGGCTGGCCCAGGCCCGGGCGCTGGCCGTGGTGCTGAGCCCGAGAGCCGTCCCGTCCGCAGGGCTCGCTGCTCCACGCCCCGCAGGCGTCTCCGCGGTCCCCAGACCCAAAGGGTTGTGTTTTGCGTTTAACGAACCCGTTTTCGCCTTGTGAGTGCAGACGACCCCTTCCCTTCTCCATTGGACAGCCTCTGGCTTCGTGCCCGTGATGGTGGCGCAAAGCAGCGCTCTTCGGTGCCGGGCTGGGATAGAGGGGCGCCCAGATTGGGGGTGGGGGGGCCTGGGTGGGGAGGGAAGGCCACGGGAGCGCTTCAGAAAGGATGGCACGTGTGCTGGGAGCCCCCAGCAAGGCAGTGTCTGGAGGAAGAAGAGTAGCTCAGTGGTTGAGCATCAACCTATGAACCAGGAGGTCAGGGCACATGCCCGGGTTGTGGGCTCATTCCCCAGTAGGGGGCGTGCAGGAGGCAGCCAATCCATGATTCTCTCTTCATTGATGTTTCTCTCTCTCTCCCTCTCCCTTCCTCTCTGACATCAATAAAAATATATTTAAAATAAACTAAAATAGCTGCAGTCTTTTCCCTGGGTCTGCAAAGTACCAGGCTGCCAGGGCACCAGCTGGGAAGCAGAGGGGCCTGGAGCTTTGCAGCCGATGCCCGTGTGTCACATGTCACCAGGGTCAGCTGAGCCAGGGAAAATGAAAGCATGAAGGGCTAAAGGACAAGCTAAGGAGGTTAGAGTGATAAGTCCCCAGGACGGCTTCGGTGGGAGGGATGACAAGTGATTCTTTTTTGCCTTTTTAAAAATATATATATTTTTTTTATTGACCCCGGGCATGTGCCCTTGACGGGAATTGAACCCGGGACCCTTCAGTCCGCAGGTTGACGCTCTATCCACTGAGCCAAACCGGCCGGGGCTTTTTTGCCTTTTTATATTTTAATATTTCTTACAACCTCTCCCACCAAGAAATATGTTGTGTTTTAATATTAAAAATATTAAAGTAAACAATGAAAATAAAGAAACAGAAATCAAAGTTTACGTCCACTATCCCAGCAGCCGTGATTGGTATTTCAGGGACTGGTTTGGGCTGACCATTCATTGGTGACCCTGCGGTGACCCGAGGCCTGGCTCCTGAGGCAGGTGGAGGGGCCTTGGGGTCTGGGCAGTGGGTCAGAGGTCAGCTGGCTGCATCACACGTGATCCCAAGGTGGCACTGGCTGAAAGGAGCTAAACTTTCTTTATTCTTTTAAATACATTTTTATTGATTTCAGAGAGGAAGGGGGAGAGGGAGATAGAAACATCAAGGAGAGAGGGGCATCCTCAATTGGCTGCCTCCAGCACACCCCTTCCTGCAGCCCGGCATGTGCCCCGACGGGGAATTGAACTGTGACCTCCTGGTTCACAGGTTGATGCTTAGCCACTGAGCCGCACCGGCCGGGCTGGTCTTGGTTCTTCTTGAGTCATTTTCACTCCACTATGGCCCTGCTAACTGGCACAGCTGCCAGTCATCAACTAACCGGCTGACTTCTTCTCACTGCGCATGCTCTGGGCCTGGCCTGTGCTGGCAGGTGAAACGGTGAGCCCGGAACACGGGGGTCCCCCCCACCCCCACCCCCCCCACCCCCCCCCGCAGGCTGACCACGCCGTGGGGCAGACAGTTAATCAAGTGACAGCGCCTCGCAGTGTGAGTCTGTGCATTGGGCAGGTGCTGGGAGGCAGGGGCGCCTGGGGGCCGGTCTGAGCGAGGGCAGGTGGGGGAACCGTAAAGGGAAAGGTCGGCAGGGTTAACAGATGGAGGAGGAGCAGCTCCTGCGAGGACAGGGGGGGCCCAAGCCCTGAGGGAGGGGGTGCGGCGGAGGAAGTGGGGGCTGGGTGGAGGATGCAGAGAGAGGCACTGAGCAGACCCTTCATGGCTGAGCATTGATATTTTCTTTCTCTTTTGTTTGTTTTCTTTCTTTCTTCTTCTTTGTTGTTGTTGTTGTTGTTGACTCTATTACAGATGTCTCCTATTCCCTCTCCTTTGCCCCCCTCCACTCTGCCCCGCACCCGCCCCCCCCCCCCCAGACCTTCACCACATTATTGTCTGTGTCCGTGGGCTGGGCGCCTGTGCATATATATTCTTTGGTGGGTCTCTTTCCCTCTGAGGTCTTTCCGTCTGTTTCCTTTATCTTTATTCCAAGAGCAATGGAGAGAGAGAGAGAGAGAGAGAGAGAGAGAGAGAGAGAGAGAGAGGCAGTCATTGTGTGGGCAGGGGGGGAACTCTGTGCAGCTCTGGGTTCTCTGACTCACATCAGATACTCACTGAGCTGTGGGGCAGTCGGAGCTTGTGAGCAGGTGGGTGTGGGAGCTGCCGGGGGGGATGGAGCAGCCTGGCCCTGAGGTGGGGTACACAGCCTGGGCCATAGATGGGGTGCAGCCAGGCCCTGAGATGGGGTGCAGCCTGGGCCATAGATGGGATGCAGCCTGGGCCCTGAGATGGGGTACAGCCTGGGCCATAGATGGGGTGCAGCCTGGGCCCTGAGGTGGGGTGCAGCCAGGCCCTGAGGTGGGGTGCAGCCTGGTACCTCTTCTCAGTGGGTTCCAGGCTGGAGCGGGCAGGAGGCTCCTGGGAGCTGGAATGTTCGCTGCAGGAAGCCCACCCGCAGGGGCAGGAGGGCTGGTGCTGTTTGCATTCCCTCCCACCCCAGGCCCTGCCGCGGGGGCTCTTAAATGGTCAGGGAGCTTGGAGGACCCCCTCACACAGCTCGGCGCCATCCTCTCTAGCCCCTCTGCCCCTCTGCTCCGAGGATCTGTGCTCTGTGCTCTGGGAAGGGGGGAGGGGGAGGAGGGGCAGAGGAGGGGTGTCTAGGAGGGAAAAGGCAGTGGGAGATGGGAGGAGAGAGAGGGGGAGGGGGTCGAAGCAGGAGGGGGAGGGGAGGCCGCAGCTGTCTGCCAGCCCTGCTGCCTGCCACCGCCTGCCACCCGGTGAGCCCGGTGCCAGCTCCCCCGCCCGCCTCTATTTTTATCCCAGCGCCTGCTCAGATCTGCCTGGCATGGTAAGCACCCCTGTGGCAGAGAATCCGATGGCAGAGCGGGCGGGCCAGAGGGAGTCATGTAGAGGCCTAACTAGGAATTATAAAGCCAGGAGCGCCGTCTTTTTAATAACCAGGCGGCTAAGCTGCCACGGGGGTGTGTGGAGCTGCCAGGCCCCGCAGTAAGGACTGGGGAGTGAGCGGGAGTCACCAGATCAGCAGCCTGGGCTTGGCACCCGATGGGGGGCCGGGGGGCGGGGTGGCAGCCGCAGGAGGGGCTCAGGGAAGCTGTGCTAATGGGCATTTATGTGTGACCCCAGGGCAGAGAGCGGGGGGGGGGGGGCATTGGTGCTGAGTGGAGGGAACAATAGATGATCAGAAATAAATGGAAGCCCGGCCGGTGTGGCTCAGTGGTTGTGTCCACCTAGGAACCAGGAGGTCACAGTTCAATTCCCGGTCAGGGCACAGGCCTGGGTTGCGGGCTCCACCCCCAGCAGGGGGCGTGCAGGAGGCAGCCGATCCCTGATTCTTTCTCATCATCGATGTGTGTGTGTCTCTCTCTCCCTCTCCCTTCTTCTCTGAAATCAATAAAAATATTTTTTTTTAAAAAAAGAAAGACATGTAAGGGCCGGGCCACCACCCCAGGAGCCGTGTTCCCTCGGGCGCGTCGTTTGTGTCTTTGCGCCTCAGTTTCCCCTCCGTGAAGGTGGAGGTGCCGGGCCCTGCAGCGTTGGGGGGTTGGGACAACTGTCTCCGTGAACGCTGTGGGGGGAAGGCTGCACCCCCAATGCCTCCCTCACCCCACTCTGCAGTTAGGGCTGCTCTCTCCTTGGCCTGTGATAGGGAGCACCGTGCACAGCCTTTCCGAGGTCACAAGGTCAGCACCCAGGAGGGGTGCTGCCAGGTGCCTTTGCGCCCCCTGGGGCTCAGCACCACCTGGAGGGAGCTGACGCCTTGGATAATCTCCATGGTGATGGTCCCCTTGTGTGTGTGTGTGTGTGTGTGTGTGTGTGTGTTTTATTATTGATTTCAGAGAGGAAGGGAAAGGGAGAGGTCGATCGGCTGCCTCCTGCACACCCCACACCAGCGACTGAGCCCGCAACCTGGGCACGTGCCCTTCACCGGGAATCGAACCTGGGACCCTTCAGTCCGCAGGCTGACACTGCACACGGAGCCGACCCAGCCAGGGCCAACCTGGCGTGGGGAGCATCCAGGTAGGAGCCTGCGGTCTGGGCTCTGGCCCGGAGAGAACTTGTTTGCATCACATTAAAGGCGGATGCGGAGGGTGTCCATCCAGGTGCCTTAGAGGGACTGGGCGAGGAACTGGTGCTCCCTCTCGCTGGGGATCTGGGGTGCTTTCTGAGGGGTGCACAGCCAGAGCCATTGTGTCCCCTGGGTCCCTAGGATGGTGCCCCCCCCCGCCGCCCCCCTGTGCTGCTCTCTCCCCGCTCCTGGGCCGGCTGGACAGGAGAATGAGCACCTCTGGTCTTTCCTGGGAAGAATCCCCATGTGCAGAGCAAGATCCGGGTGACCCAGGCCCAGGGGGCGGGGGGTGGGGGGGGGAGGCCCGGCGGCTGAGCTGCTGAGCCCGGCACAGCCCGAGTGCCCGAGCTGCACCCACAGGAGCAGGCGCCGGCCCTGGCCCTGGCGCGGGTTCAGCTTTCCTGGGGACTCCCAGGACAGACAGCTGTCCACTCCCTCACGCGCTCGGCCTGACCCTAGAAGGAAGCAGAGGGACACTGACAAGTGCCCTGATGTCCCCCCGTTCTGCTTGGACAAGCGAGCCCAGCTCTAGACTCCAATTTAAAGCCGGGAGCTGCTGGGGCGGGGGGTGGGGGGTGGGGGGGAGGGGCTGCGGGAGGGAGGACAGGGCCCGCAGACTCAGTGCGCATGCCACGCCGCCCCCTCTGAGCACAGTGACGGGAGCCCAAGGCCCCACTCCCTGAGACATCACCTCTCAGCCCCTCAGGCGCCTGCTCCCACACATGGGGGGGCTCGCCCCTCACTGTGAGCCTCCATTTATCCCATGAGGTGTCCTGAGCTGTTTGTCTTTCCTGAGCAGAGCCTGTGTGTGCCCATCCATCCTTGGCCCCAGGGGCAATGTGCCAGCCCCAGGGGCCAGGGCAGCCTGACCTTGAACTGCTGGGACACGCTCTCAGGCCCCAACTGCCTGCGGTGGGTCCCTGAGAGCCGTGGCCAAGCCCCCCGATCATGTGGCTCCCCGAGCCACCTCCTTCCTTCCCTGGGAGGCTCGGTGACAGGCTGCTGGCTGAGCAGCCAGTGTCACGACCTGGGCTGAGGGGCTGGCCCCTGGGTGGGCTGGGAGCAGTCAGCTCTTGAGGGAAGCCGGAAGGATTCCCATTTTACAGATTTGGACAACGAGGCTGAGAGTTGATGAGAGAATCCCAAGCTAAAGTTGCATCATGAAGCCCATGGTGTTTGGCCAGGAGGTCACGGTTCGATTCCCAGTCAAGGGCACATGCCCAGGTTTCGGGCTCCATCCCCAGTGTGGGGCGTGCAGGAGGCAGCTGATCCATGATTCTCTCTCCTCATTGATGTTTCTATCTCTCCTTCCCTCTCTCTTCCTCTCTCAAATCAATAAAGATATATTTAAAAAAAAAACATTAAAAAAACATGAACCCCTCCCTCCGGCCTGTTACTCTCTCCTGAGTCGTGGATGCCCAGAAGGAATGTGGGGTGCTGGGCACAAGCTGGAGGGAGGCATTTTCCTCCTGGAGCCCCCGCCCCCCTCCAAGTCAGAGTCAGCATGGATGACAGAGTCCCCCCCCCCCACCCCTTCCTTAACCAGGTTTCTGACTTCTCTCTCTTCCAGCGGCCTCCGCCTTCTCCGGGCTGGTTGTCCATTTCCTGGGCTCATTCTCATGTAACCGAGAGCTTGGGAGGGGCCGCCCCGCGCTGGCCCTGGAGCCGGAGCCAGGGAAGATGTGGGGCCAGGGTCAGGGCAGCCGTTCTGGGCTGGGCTTGCGGCGACAGCTGGGCCACATGCCTGCCATTCCCCCCAGCACGCTCATCCTCTCGTTATAGGGCGCCTGGCACGCCAGGCGGGGGGCTCTGGCCTGGGGGGCCCTGGCCTGGGGTGGATGCCCTGCCGCTTTAGGGCAAGGCCACGGGGACAGGCGGCCGGTGTCAGCTTTCGGCTCCTTGCATGGCCAGGGCTCGCAGCCCGCCTTCTGATTTGTGCGTATTCTTAGGTCCCAGGGACGCCGCCCGGCAGCCATCGGCGAGCCTCAGAGGGGGGGGGGGGTCCGTCCAGGTCCAGTCTGTGCAGGGAACTTGTCCCTGAACTTGGAGCGGGGGGGTGGGGGGGCATCGGAAAGCAGGCCCACGGCTCCTCCAGGCACAAGGACAAAGGCACCTCTGGTGCGTTTGGTGCCTTTTCTCGCCGCCCCTGAGCTCCCACCTGGGCCCCTCGTGCACCCCCGCCCAGTGGCTCCTTTCTTCTCTATAAATGAACCTCATTCAGCCGGCGTGGCTCAGGGGTTGAGGGTCGACCTAGGAACCAGGAGGTCACGGTTCAATTCCCGGTCAGGGCACAGGCCTGGGCTGTGGACTTGATCCCCAGTGTGGGGCGTGCAGGAGGCAGCCGACCCATGATTCTCTCTCATCATGGATGTTTCTCTCTCTCTCTCTCTCTCTCTCTCTCTTCCTCTCTGAAATCAATACAAATAGATTTTAAACAAATTACCCCAGCGCATGGCTGACAGGGGCTGCCTTGCTCTCTCTCCCTGGGAACATATGGGCATGTTTACTGGGGCAGTTACTGGACCAGGAGAGCTAATTTTGGAAACTGGAACCAGCTCCCTGAAGGCCTGCCTGGGACCAGGTGGGCTCTGTGCAGCTGAGCGGGTGGGAGGCGTGCACCCGGCCCAATGGCGGTGGACAGTGACTGGGGGGGGGGGGGGAGGTGATGGAGTGACAGGCAGGCATCTGGGGCAGCTGGAGAGGTGAGTGCCCTGCTCTCTGTGGGCAGCCAGGGAGCGAGCCTGCCCCCTGCCTCCCGGAGGACTCAGGGCCAAGGCCAGGCCTGCTGAGCAGGTCTGCTGAGATTTTATTATTCTTACTTATTTTCATTATTATTATTATCATCATTTTAGGAGGCAAAGAACTTGGTGAACCTTAGCCTCCAACTCCCCCCCTCCCCCCCAGGCTTATTCAGCTACATGAGCTGCAAAGAATGAATTGTGTCTGTGCAAAATCTAAAAAGAGCTCGGGCTCTCGCTGGTTTGGCTCAGTGGATCGAGCGTTGGCCTGTGGACTGAAGGGTCCTGGGTTCGATTCCGGACAAGGGCACCGCCCCCCCCCCCCCAAAAAAAAGGGCTGGGCTGGTGTGGTTCAGTGGTTGAACGTCAGCCTACGAAGCAGGAGGTCAGGGTTCGATTCCTGGTCAGGGCACATGCCTGGGTTGCGGACTCAATCCCCAGTAGGGGGCGTGCAGGAGGCAGCCGATCCATGATTCTCTCTCATCATAGATGTTTCTATCCCTCTCTCTCCAGTCCTCTCTGAAATCAATAAAAATAAAATTTAAAATGTTTGGGGTGTAGACAGGAGTGAAAATGGGTTAAAGCCGGAGTAACAGGTGGAGAGGAAGGGAGAGCCGCCGGTGGACGTGGGTGTTTCTGGGAAACGCGTCCAGCGCAGGTGCGCGGTGCGGCCAGGTGGTCCCCGGACAGGGGGCAGCTCGGACCCTCAGGGGCGCCGGGGCAGCGCCTAATCGGGGGGTACAGCGACCTGGGCCTGGTCCCCAGGGCGGCCCACCCGCCGGCGCCCTCGCGCGCCGCGCTCTGCGCTGCAGCAGCCGCCCCCACGGAGCCGGCGGGGAGCGCGCGGGGGAGGCGCCTGCTCCGGGGACGGGGACGGAGGCGGCGTCTCCGCCGGCGGGGCTGCCGCGGCAACCGGGCCGCCATCGGCGACGTCCTGCGCGGGAGGAGCGCGCGGACAGCGGGCCGCTCGGGTTGCTGCGCCACCGCGGAGGACGGGCCGGCGCGGCTGGCGGAGGTAAGCCCGCCCCGGAGGGCGCTCAGCGGCCGCGGGCCCCCGCCCCACCCCCCCCCCGCTCCCGGGAACCCCGCTCCCGGCCCCGCGCTCGCGTCCACGGTTCCTCGGCCTCCTCCTCCCCCACCCTCCCCGCTCCCGCCGCCCTCGGGCCCCGCCCCGCCCGCAGTCCTGGCTCGCACGCTGCCCAGTCGCCTTCCCGGGTGACCCCCCCTCCCGCAGCCCGGGCCGCTCCGCCCTCTCCCCACCGAGGCTCCCGGACCTGGGTGCGGGGGAGACGCCTCGCCAGCAGGTGCCCCCAGGACCCCGCCCCCCCGAAGCTGGCCGCCCACTCCCGCGCCGCGCCCCGCCTCTCCTCTCCCCCCGCCCCGCCTCTCCTGTACCCCGCTCCCCTCCGCGCCTCCCCGCCCCGCATCCCCGCGCCCCTGTCTGCCCGGAGCCCTAGCCCCGCCCCTCCTTAGCCCGCGCCCCGCCCCTAGCCCCGCCTCCCACACAGCCACGCCCCCTAGTTCAGCCTCCCGCCACGCCCCAGGCCTAGCCCCGCCCCTCTTTCCACCGCGCCCCCTCCCGCCCCGAGCCCCGCCCCGAGCCCCGCCTCCCGCGCCCCACCCCGTCTGTCCGTCTGCCCGTCCGGGCGGGGCTCGGATTTAAATGTCGCGGCGGGCCCGGCGGCCGGAGCGGCAGGACGCGCCTCCGTGTCGTGTCCCGGCTTTCGCAGGCGGCGGCGGCGGCGGGATCGGCGGGCCCCGAGGCGGGCGGGCGGCGGCGCCATGTCCCCGGGCCGCGGCGTGAAGAGCGAGTACATGAAGCGCTACCGGGACCCGCGCTGGGCCGAGTACGCGCCCTGCTACCGGGAGCTGCTGCACTACCGCCGCGGCCGCCGGCTGCTGGAGCAGGCGCACGCGCCCTGGCTCTGGGACGCCTGGCGCCCCGCGGGCTCCTCGGACGACTCGGGGTCCTCGGCGTCGTCGGGCGCCGGGAGCCCCGCGCCCCGGTGCGCCTCGGCCTCGCCGCCGCCGCCCGCGGAGGGGCCGGCCCAGCGGGCGCGCGGGTCCCAGGAGGAGCCGGCCGCGAAGGCCGCGGAAGCCGGGGACGCGGAGGCCGGGGACGCGGAGGCCAGGGACGCGGAGGCCGGGGACGCGGAGGACACGTCTGTGCCAGGTACCGGGGGTGGGGGGGTGCTCAGAGGATGGAGGTGCCCCCTCGGCCCGTTGCTCGCGGCGTGAGGGGCAGGGGGAGGGAGGGACCGAGGGAAACACCGATGGGGGGGCCTCCTGCATGCGCCCCGACCAGGGCCCGGGCCGGGGAGGATCCTGCACCCGAGGTACCTGCCCTGGACCGGATTCGAACCCGGGACCCTTGTGGTCCACAGGCCGACGCTCTACCCACTGATCCACACCGGCCGGGGCTGCTTTATCCCCTTAACGAACGGGGCGTCCGCCCCCCTAGACAATATAAGGCAGATGTCAACCCGCCTCCGTCCCCGCTCCGCTCCCTTCCCCCGCTTACTTCCCTAATCAGGGGGCTCCAGCCAGCAGCGAGGGCCAGGGGGCCTTAGGGAGCCCGCGAACCCCCACCCGTGTATTCCTAAGCCCCCATTTTTTTTTAAATGAGAAGAGCCCAGCTTTGGTCGGAGGCTCAAAGGCGACTCTCGGAGGCTGAGACCCACCGCCCTGTTGTGTTGGGAGTGAACCCCGGGACCTGGGCCGGGGAGGAGTTTGTATTTGTTTACGCAGAGTGTGACGTCACGCGGGCGGGCGGGCGGGGCGAGGGCCTGGCGGGCGCGGGGTCCCCTCCGCTTCCCTCGCTCACAGCAGGAGCTGGAACATGGCCCCTGGGGGGAAGCTGCGCCCCTGCTGTCTCAGCCCTGGTCCTCCCCTTTCCCCTTTCTTTCCTGCCCAGAGGCTGCAGAGTTGGGGACTCAGCCCGGGAGGCGGGATTTGGGGGGGCGGGGGCCGGGGGATTCTCGCCGGTGGTAAGGGCCAGGTTGAACCCCTGGGATACAGTAGCCAGCGGTGCCTCCTGCCGCCCTCTAAGGTGGTGCCTGGGTTTTACAGAGGCTCGTCTAGCGAGAAAAAGAACTGCAGTTGACAGAGCGCAGTACCCTTCCGGCCACTGGTCTCAGAATATGTATTTTTCTCCTGCAAGGTGCAAAATAATCAGGTAGCACCGTCATTTTAAAAAATAGGTTTTTATTGATTTCAGACCAGTAGGGAGAGGGAGAGAGAGAGAGAGAGAAACATCAATGATGCGAATCATCGATCGGCTGCCTCCTGCACGCCCCCCCCCCCCACTGGGCATTGAGCCCAGAACACAGGCATGTGCCCTGATGGTGAATCCAACCCTGACCTCCTGGTTCATAGGTCGATGCTCAACCCCTGAGTTATGTCAGCTGGGCAGTGGCCGGTTTTATATACTAGAATGATGAGGACTCTTGGGTTTCTGTAAAACATAAACATGTAATTCTTGTTTTTACTGAAGCCGCATATACACACAGAATCATATAGTTCTACTAGAGGCCCGGTGTGGGGTCCACCGGCCCTGTCAGATGTGGGCCCATTCGGGGTGGGGCTGGGGGGAGGGAACTCAGGAGGTTGGCTGCCGGCCGCCCCTGATCAGGGTGGGGGCGCTGATGGGGCCGGATCAGCTGGTTGGCCTCAGCAGTGTGCATCCTAGCATCTGGTGATTCTGCCCGATCAGTTGCTGGGCTTTTATATATAGAGATACGCCTTATTACAAAGACAGAGCCGCTCCTGCCACACACATACCAACTGCCTATTCCTTCCGGACCACTTCCGACTCCTCTGGATTTTCCTTTGGTGTTTATTTCTGTGACTTCGAGTAGCGTTGCTTTCACTGACACGTCCTGAGTTTATTTATTTATTTGTGTGTGTGTGTGTGTGTGTGTCCTGAGTTCTTTAAGTTTTTAACATTATTTATTGGCTCTCTTCTTACCTCTGTCCTAACCCATACACACGGCCCATTGCTACACCCTGTACATACAGGCATCATGGCGTTTGCTTGCTTCACGATGAGTGTCTACACTTTTGTGCCTGTGCACGTGTGGCTCAGAGCTGCCCTACATTGCCCTGGCTGGTGTGGCTCAGTGGATAGAGCGTCGGCCTGCGGACCAAAGAGTCCCAGGTTCGATTCTAGTCAACGGCACGTACCCTGGTGGCAGGCCCCTCCCCGGCCCGGGCCCTGGTCGGGGCACGTGCAGGAGGCAACCCATCGATGTTTCTCTCAGTCTTTCCCTCTCTCTTTTACTCTCTCTAAAAACCAATGGAAAAATATCCTCGGGTGAGGATTAAAAAAAAAAGAAGCTGCCCTACATTGTTTGCCATGATCCCTCTTGTTTCTTTCACAATCCAGCCAGCGCGTCAGGTTCACTATCGCTCAGGCCATCGTCGGCCGTCCCTCCCGGGGCCTCTGACCCACTTCCATCCGGCCCGGTGGCTGCTCTTGGCGGCGGCGGCCGGGTGGTGCCTGGGGAGGGCCCGTGGCCACCGCCCCGGGACTCCTGGCCTTCTGGCCGGGTGGGAGCCTCGTTGTATGGCTTCTCCGGCGTCTTCTTTCCTGGCTGAGCCCCTCCTGGTAGCTTCCTGAGAAAGGCGGTGTGAGAGGTTAGTCTTCCGAGACCTTGCATGTGGAAGGGTAGCCCTCTTCTGCCCTCACAGTTCAGCCAGGTGGTGGCCGGGCAGGGGATTCTGGGTTGGAAGGAGTTGTCTCAATATCTGGAGGCATCGCCGGGCGGGGGTGGAACTTGTGAAGTTGCCGGCACAGTTTCGGCTCAGTCTGATCCTTGTTCTGTTGTAGACGGCACCTCCCCCGCTTGGGAACCTGTTGGCGTCTTCTCTCTTCTAGTGGAACTAGTGTTTTGTAATTCTGGGGAGGTTTCTTGCATTGTTCTCTCTCTCTCTCTCTCTCTCTCTCTCTCTCTCTCTCTCTCTGTCTCTCTATTTCTGAATTACTTAGTTGGATGTTCACTTTGGTGGAGTCAAGGTCATTGTCGATAGGCATGACAGGTGATCTGTCAAGGCCCCTGAGTTGGACTGCCCGTGCAGGGCTCACTGTTCTTTAGAGGGAACACGGAGCCTGGCCGGTGTGGTTCAGTGGGTTGAGCGTCCACCTGTGAACCAGGAGGTCAGGGTTCGATTCCCGGTCAGGGCACATGCCCGGGTCGTAGGCTTGATCCCCAGTGCGGGGCGTGTGCGGGAGGCAGCTGATCCATGATTCTCTCTCATCATGGATGTTTCTCTCTCTCTCTCCCTTCCTCTCTGAAATCAATTAAAAATATATATAAATATTATAAAAGGGAATGTGGACAGAAGCAAGTGAAAGTGGTAAGGAAGAAGACTATGTCTTTAAAAGGCGAAGAGATTTGGGAAGAGCAATCCAGCAAATCCTAACCAGCACCCAATTCTGGAGCCTCCAGAGCAGGGGGTACCCTTCAGACCAGGGGTCCTCAAACTTTTTAAACAAGGGGCCAGTTCACTGTCCCTCAGACCGTTGGAGGGCCGGACTATAGTTTAAAAAAAACTATGAACAAATTCCTATGCACACTGCACATATCTTATTTTGAAGTAAAAAAACAAAACGGGAACAAATACAGTATTTGTATTTGCATGAGGACCCCTGCTTCAGACCCACGACTGGGAGGCATGGCCTGGATGCAGAGGAGCCTTTATTTGGAGGGAAGTGTAGGCTGCCAGGGAGCGAAGGCTCTCAAAGGGTTTACACAAAACAGGACAACACAGCCTTTACCCAAAACAGGGGGTTTATAAACAGCGATGCCGGCAGAACCACGAAAGGCCATGAGGGGAGATGGTCGTGCTTTGGAGTGTTCACCGTGGGGCGGGCAGGCCGTCCCACCGGCCCCGGCTCTGCCGACAGCGTGGGGGACATGTGGCCTGTGGTCACGGGGGCATTTCTGATGCAAATGGAGGGCCAGCCCCTTAACACACGGCTCCCACGTCTGTAGCTCTTCACCCTGGGGATGTGGGGCTGTGCACCAGGTGGGTAACCATGGAAACCACAGCCTATTGTGATGGGCCTGTCGGGTAGAGGTCACCAGCTACCTCTTCCCGGGAGCGTGTAGAGCCACGCGCAGCCTTGTCCAGAGCGTGGAACATCGGGAGTGATGGGAGCTGGGAGCTCGAGTTGAGTGACTTAAAAACGAACCCCTGCAGCTGCTGGGTGATCCTCACAAATCCGGATTCTCCCGGGACCCGGGCATCGAGGCCGGGGATTTGTCTTGGGAGTTTGGAGAAAGCCCTTAGGCCGAAGAGATCCTTTACTTAAAAAAATTTAAATTGATTTCAGAGAGGAAGGGAGAGAGGGTGTGAGAGAGAGAGAAATATCAATGAAGAGAGAGCATCATGGATCGGCTGCCTCCTGCACGCCCCCTGCTGGGGATGGAGCCCGCAACAGGGCACATACCCTAACTGGGAATCAAACGGTGACCTTCTGGTTCACAGGTCAGCGCTCACCCGCTGAGCCATGCCACCGGGGAAGAGATGTCTTACTTTGAATATTTAGTCTCAGAACCTGAGTGACAGTAGCTGCCTTTGAATAGGCTTGGCTCAGCCTTGCTCCGTTTGTCGTTGATTTAAAAATGGGGTCGGCCCTGGTCGGTGTGGCTCAGCTGGTTGGGCGTCGTCCCAGGCACGGCAAGGTCGCTGGTTCGATTCCTGGTCAGGGCACGTGACAGGGTGGCTGGCTCGGTCCCCAGTGGGGGGCGTGCAGGAGGCAGCCAATGGATGGTTCACTCTCATCAATGTTTCTCTCTTCTCCCTCTCTCTCTCAAAATCAATAAACTATTCTTTAAAAGAAAAAAAAAGTAAATAAGGTAAAAATAGGGCCGCTGGTTTGAAAGGAGTTACACTTGCTTGTTTGTGCATTTCTGCTTTAAGCGGAACATGCGAATGGAGGGATCGGTGAACACGTTCCTGACTCAGTGAAGCATAATGTATCCTGCAGCCCAACTAGTTAAAGCAGCGGTTCTCAACCTTCCTCATGCCGCGACCCTCTAATACAGTTCCTCATGCTGTGGTGACCCCCAATTTCATTGTGACACATTGAACATCATTAAAGCATAGTGATGAATCGCAAAAACAATATGTAATTATGTATGTGTTTTCCGATGGTCCTAGGCGACCCCTGTGAAAGGGTCGTTCGACCCCCAAAGGGGTCGCGACCCCCAGGTTGAGAACCGCTGGGTTAAAGGAACTATTCGCAACCCTGATTTTAAAGCGTCTTCCTCTTGTGTTGTCTTCTCTTAGAAAAAGCGTCGCCAGGAAAAGGCGTGAAGGAGAAGCCTGAAGAGGAGATCGGAGCGGCAGGGGTGGGCACGGACCGCCTGCCCGGCGGCACCAAACCGCGCCAGCACCCCAGCGCCTTGTTCGCCAGAGGCAGCAGGAAAGCGCTCCGAAGTCCTCAGAGATCGTCAAGTAAAACGAGAGAAAACAAGCATCCCTTCGCCCTGTACGGGTGGGGGGAGCGACGGACGGACACAGGGAGCCAAAGAACACACAACGTCTGTGCTTCCGCGCCCGTGCACGAGGTGCGTGTGTGTGTGTGTGTATGTGTGTGCGTCTGTGTATGTGTGTGTGCATGTGTGCGCGCGCGCGCGTGTGTGTGTGTGCATGTACGCACACGTGTGTGTGTGTGTGTGTGGTGAGCGTGCAGCCCGCCTCTTAATTACCCCTTGGAGGGAGGGGGAGGGGGAGGCACAGGTGAGCTCCTTGGAGGGACAGTGCGCTGGGTCCTCCATCCTAAGTGTTTTACTATTTATTTTTATTTTTTTAATATTTTTATTGATTTCAGAGAGAGAGGGAGAGAGAGATAGAAACATCCATGATGAGAGAATCACTGATCAGCTGCCTCCTGTACGCCCCACGCTGGGGATCGAGCCTGCAACCCGGGCCTGTGCCCTGACCGGGAATCCAACCATGACCCCCTGGTTCAAAGGTCGACGCTCAACCACTGAGCCACACTGGCCGGGCCATCCTAATAGTTTTAAGGGCGGAGACTTTAGGGGGTCCCAGGGGGAGATCTCAGTAGAACACTCAGCAGCTTCCCAGGGGTGTCCATTCAGGGCTGTGGTGTCCACGGATGGACTGGCCGGCACCAGGGCAGGGGTGCTTCCTCCACGCAGCTGGCCCTGACGTCGCTGTGGCTGGTGGCCTGGCTTCTCTGGGCCTGGAGCTGAAACACACTGCCTGCCCCTCATTGGGTGCCCCCCTGTGGTCCCTGGGCTGCTCGGGGGCCGTGCAGATCTGAGGGGCTGGTACGGCGCCAAGGGAAGTCCAGAACGGGGCGTCTGATGAGCCAGCAGGAGGATTCGGGGTGCCGGCTCCCTGGGGACCGGGGATTCTGCCAGGAGGCCAGGGGTGCCTGCAAGGGTTTACCTGGGAGGGAGTGGGTGGAGTCCAGGGGGTGTGGAGAGGGGCACACAGGGCTGGCGGCTGCCCGTCCGGATCGGCCGTGGGTGCCTGGGGAGGTCGCCAGGCCCTTCGGCTGTGCTGCCTGGTGTTCCCTCGGCTCCTTTGTCCCTGGTTTGTCCGTGAGGTCGCCCTTTGCTCCTGGGAGTGGATGCGAATGGTGGGTAATGTTTCCCCTGCTCAGACATGGGGTGCCTCTTGCTCCCCCACCTGAGGCCTTGCTCCTGTTCCACGTCCTGAGAGCGTGTCAGAGGGGAGGGCCCTCGAGTGCAGAGCCACAAACCAGTGACCCAGGTTCGCGTTATGACTGCAGCCTGAAGCAAGGAATGAATGGAAGGGAGCAGAAGGAGCCCTGGCCGGAGTGGCTCAGTGGATAGAGCGCCGGCCTGCGGACTGAAGGGTCCCGGGTTCGATTCCGGTCAAGGGCACATGCCCGTGTTGTGGGCTCGATCCCCAGTAGGGGGCGTGCAGGAGGCGGCCGATCCATGATTCTCTCTCATCGTTGATGTTTCTCTCTCTCTCTCTCCCTTTCCCTTCGAAATAAATAAAAAAATATATTTAAAAAAAAGAAGCAAGAGGAGAAAGCGCAGAAGGTTTGAATTCTGATTAAATGCCCTAATCACGTTTTTACCGAACAGCCTTCTAAACCCTGGCAGATGGCGTGAGCTAGAGGGATATTTGAGACAACAGAGCTGGGGTTTAACAAAGACCGCCTGGTCCCCGGGGTGAGGTTTAACCAGGTTTATCTATGGCATCAAATGTCCAAGGTGGCAAAATCCCCGGAGGATTTTTTTTTTCTTTTTAACTGTTTTGCTGTAAAACATTTCAAGTCCTTTAATGGAATATGTGCCCATGCTGAATGCTAAGCGGATCCAGTAATTTTCCAGAGCCCATTTCTAGAGACTCATGCCAGTGAGCGGCTCACCATTTATGTCTGGAGGTCAGTCCAGTGGACATTTTCAGGTGCGTGGGCATGTCACGGAGGCCAGGGGCACTGACTTCTGTGCTGAGAGTCGGGGGGGGGGGGGGCGGGGACTGGGCGTGCCTCTGCCCGCTTCTGGCGACCTCATTGTAAATATTATTTTTTTAAAAAAATATGTTGTTGATTTTTAGAGAGGAAGGGAGAGGGATAGATAGAAATATCGATGAGAGAGAAACATTGATTGGCTGCCTCCTGCACGCCCCCCAGTGGGGATTGAACCTACAACCCAGGCATGTGCCCTGACTGGGAACCGAATTGGGGACCTCTTGGTTGGTGGGTCCAATGATGCTCAACCACTGAGCCACACCAGCCGAGCACAAATCAGTTCCAAAGCCACTTAAGTTATCCTTGCAAATATTAAATATTTAAAATTTAAATATTAAACATTCAGATATCCTTGCAAATCCGTTCAAAAAGCCGCTGACGTTATTTCTCCTTTTCCTTTATGAACTCTCCTTAGATTCACGAGTCGGCATTACGGGCCAAGAACAGAAGGCAGGTGGAAAAGAGGAGGCTGGTGGCTCAGAGGCAGCGGGCGCACTCGGTGGACGTGGAGAAGAGCAGGAGGGCCAAGGCGGCCGCCTCGGAGAGCCCGTGGGTCACGGAGTACATGCGATGCTACTCGGCCCGCGCGTGACGGGGGAGGCCGCCGGCACTGCCTCCTTGAGAAGCACCAATAAAAGAGAACAAACTATCAAAACCGCAAACAGCAGAAGGACCAGGTCGTGGGTTTGAGAAACCAGCCCCTGGTGCCAGGTTCCTTAGGGGGTTCCCTAAAGATGCTGCCCTTTGGGGGCGCCCCGGGCCCCGGCCTGGGCAGCAGGCGACCGCGAAGCCATCGACGTTTGCTTCTTGACGAAGATAACGCCCTACGTCTTTGCTCTCCCTGTGCGGGCTTCGTCTCAGAGCATCTTAATCTTTTCAGACATCAACACCCAATGCCTTTAAAATGGCTAGAGATGCTTCAGACTCGGTATTTTTTCCCGGGAGTTTGGGGCAGGCGGGGCCTCCTCCCAACCTGAACAGCTTTTCCAGATTCCACGGTCGATCCTCCCGTCGTCGGCATCAGACTCACGGTGCTGCGTGAGCCAGTGTCACGTCCACGGGAGTCTCGGCAGGAACGTGGATCCGCGTGTCACGCAGCGGGAACCTGCGTCATGTTTCGGTTCGGCACCTTGGGCGGCTGTGATCGCCACGAGTTTCCTGGGCTCGGGGAGCGTCCTGTGTCCTCAAGCCACCGCGTGGGCGCCTGTCATTTCGCAGGTCAGATGCGTTCCAGGGTGCGGAGCGGACGCTGGCGTGTCCTGGGAGTCAGACCGTCGTGTCGATTTGCTTTTTTATTGTGAGATTTTCCTAGAGGTGGACCCCTCCCTCCCGTGACCGTGGGCGTGGCATTCAGGACGGCCTGGAATCCCAGGGAGTAAACGGAGCCGGTCTTGCTTGCTTGTGGGGGGTGAGGGGCCGTGAGTCAGGTGCCCTTCGGGATGCTCCCCCTCCCCCCCCCCGAACTTCTCGACTTTTCCCTCCACGGACCTCACCGATGGCGAAGCGTGACTGTGGCACATTCAGGCTCCGGTTGGAATCCATTCCTAGCCAGCAGGCCTCATGCAGAACGGTGTGTGGGTGCCCGTGGGAGGCTGTGCAGGAATGAAGGGCTCCGTCTCTCAGTCCACTTGCTTTTGGGGAAGAAAGAGTGGTTTTAGGAAACCCTGGTTCCCACCCGGCAGAGGGTCTACAGGAGGGATGGGTGCTGAATCCCATGGGCGAGGGGAGACGGGTGCCTGGCCAGCCGGGCGCCGGGAGGGTGTGGAGGCGAAGCTGGTGTTGGGTGCGAGGTGGAGCGTTTCCCTGGTACTTCTCTCCTCTCCTCTGGGTCTTTGCAGGATGATGCTCGCTCTTTAGAACACACGTGTGTCTTATTCCACATAAAACTTCACATGATGTCGACTGACAACGGTGTTAAGCTTTGGAAACTCCTACGGAAGGGCCAGGAGCTTTTATTTATTTTTTTAAAAAGACTTTGAAGCTGGTGTGGGGCGTTTTGAGGGGAGTCACCGGGCGGAGCGCGCTCCTGCTCGGTGAGGGGTGAATTGAACAGGAGGAGGCTCGCTGGGGTCCGGCGTGGCCCTGCGAGGGGTGCTGGTCGCTCTTGCTGTGGCCGTTAAAGCCCTGAGACCCTGCAAGGACTGGGAGGGGAATCAGCGTGGTTGGTGCGGTGTCGCCGATCGTCAGGCCACCCCCTGCTGTCCGGGTTCGGGGTTAGCCATTCCGCCCAAGTGCTTATGTTGCAACTGACAATCTTAGGGAAGAGATCCCTCCCACCCCCCCAACTCCCCACCTGCACCCTGACAGACTGCCTTAGAAACCCAGCTTCCCGCCCGGCCAGTGTGGCTCAGTGGGTGAGCGTCAACCTATGAACCAGAAGGTCACGGTTTGATTCCTGGTTGCAGACTCCATCCCCTGTGTGGGGCGTGCAGGAGGCAGCCGATCCATGGTTCTCTCTCATCATGGATGTCTTTCTCTCTCTCTCCCTCTCCCTTCCTCTCTGAAATTAATAAAAACATTTAAAAAAAAAAAAAAAAAGACCCAGCTTTCTCTAGGCTTTCAATAAGCCACACCCCTTCCTTCAGGAAACACTCGTATTTAATGAGCTTACTCCTGACAGCCCAGGGGGCGATCTGGGAAAACCTAGAGGGCGATACTGGCCATTTCCCGCCTTCTCCTCACCCCAGGATATCTTCCCATTGATTTTTAGAGAGAGTGGAAGGGACGGGGAAGGACAGAGAGAAACATCGATGTGAGAGAGACATCAATTGGTTGCTTCCTGCACATGCCTGACCAGGGCCCGGGCCAGGGAGGAGCCTGCAACCGAGGTACGTGCCCTTGACCGGAATTAAACCCCTGTACCCTTCAGTCCACAGGCCGACGCTCTATCCACTGAGACAAACCAGCTAGGGCTCCCCCCCCCCCCCCCCGCCTTTTTTAAATAAAGGACAAATGACCAAGATTTTTAAAGTAATTTTAATGTGCATGAACAATGAGTAGATTCACACAAGTGAATTGTGAGACCCCTCCTGTGTCCACGTCATTAAGGTTTCAAGTTAACTTTTGAGCCTATGAAATGTTTTAAGTTGTAACGATTTGATGATTACGAATATGTAATCATGTTCTTTAAGTCTTGGGCGGACTTGCAAAACAAGCAGGTAGTGTAAAATCCCCTTTCTTGGTGCAAAGTTTGAAACTGCTCGAGAATCCAGGGATATTTAAACGATGGAATAAAATCATTGCTACGTAGACTTTCAAAATGTTGGCTTTAAGCGCGGAATTAAAACAATTTGCCAAGTTTCTGTGTTACTGTTATGAAGAGAAGTCAAAGGCTTCACGTTGGCACTCGCTGGACCTAGGTGAATGAGAAGTAAAATGGAATTCATTCTTTTTATTTTTTTAAAAAAACCTGAAAAACGACTCACTTGGTACCTCTGGGTATGTGGGTGCCACCCCTCCCCGTGAAATTCCTAAGCACATAGAAACGTTTTTAAAAGTTTATAAAGGAATTCTCTTAATGGCTCATCTTATAGTGGGCGCTTATTTATGCCACTTTATATGTAACTAGAAGCCCAGCGCGCGAAATCGCGCAGCCCCGCCCACCCGCGCCGGTCTTTGGTCGTTACAGCGTTAGGGTGTTTCGGCCTCAGGCCTTTTATTAATATTAGATAGCTTTGTACTTTTATGCTGGGAAACTCAGGTAACTCAGTCCCCTGGGAGAATGGCGGCTGTTTGGGTTATTGGAAACCATAACATCCAAAACAGAATACTGGCCTGGCCAGTGTGGCTCAGTGGTTGAGCGTTGACCTGTGAACCAGGAGGTCACTGTTCCATTCCCGGTTGCAGGCTCGATCCCCAGTAGGGGGCGTGCAGGAGGCAGCCGATCCATGATTCTCTCTCATCATGGATGTTTCTATCTCTCCCTCTCCCTTCCTCTCTGAAATCAATAAAAAATATATATTAAAACAAAACCACAAAACCAGAATACTGCACCATTTGTAGGTTTAAAAAAACAAACAAACAACCTCTAGGGTATTTCTCTCCTTCTTTAAATTGATAATGCTCTCCTGGGCAGAGATTTTATATGTGGAGGGTTACAGTGCCTGATCCTTAAAACATTCCGAAGTATTACTGGTGAAGAGGGAGTGAGGTGAAAGCTATGTTAGAAATAAAGACTTTTCTTGTTGACGGCTTTGGTCAAAAAATGGTTTAGTGGATCATTTTACACGTCACTAGGCTCGATTTAAAATGGTGCTGCGGTTGCTAAAGCCTGGTTCTGCGTCGGTTGGGGACCAAACCGCTAACGCCTGACGCAGAAGGCCCCTGGGATTGTGTTGTGATCGTTTGATATTTTAAAAGTGGTCCCGGAAAATGTGAGCCGGCCACTTCAGGATGTTAGCAGAGAAGTGGGTGTTTGTGCAGTCGGAGGAAGTGGGGGTTCTTGGGGGTCAGGGTGTGTGTGCTTCATAGCGAATTCTGTGCCAGGAGCTGCGTGGAGGTTTCCGGCCCAATCTGTCCCCGCCAGCCCGCTAGTATGCGGTGGGAACACCTGGATGAAGGTGTTCGTTCAGGCAGGACACCTGAAGGGAGACAGTAGAAGCTTCTTTTTGGATTAAAAATAAGAATAATAATTAGCAAAACTCCCCATGTGGTAAGTTCAGTGTGAGCACTGCGTTCAGTACCATTCCGCGGGAACAGCGCCTGGGCGCTTACGGCCTCACCGCTCAGGCCCTGGGGGTGGGGGCTGTCTTTTCTAAGATCCATGTATTGCTTTTTGCTTCTATTTAATATCGCAGTGACTTGGAAAAAAAATGTGAATAAAGTGAGTGACTGTGACCCGATGGGACTTCTGCTTTGTGGGGACGAATTCTGGTGAGCACGTCCGCGGGTGAACACGTGCGGTCACATCGACTCCTAGATGGGTGTGTCATCAGAGAAAGGTTTAGCAAGATGCGTTCGATACTTTCGACGGGTGTTGAGTCGAACTATCCGTGGCTCAGAGGTTGAGTGTCTGTCTATGAACCAGGAGGTCACGGTTCGATTCCTGGTCAGAGCACATGCCCGGGTTGTGGGCTCCATCCCCAGTAGGGGGCGCACAGGAAGCAGCCAGTCAATGATTCTCTCTCATCATGGATATTTCTCTCTCCCTCTCCCTTCCTCTCTGAAACCAATAAACATATATTTTAAAAAGTATTAATAATTAAAAAATCTTCTTAAAAAATGGCTTGGTATCTCCCAGCCTGAATTCAGTGAAGAGGTGGGCACAGAGGTGCCGGGTTGTGGCGACGTCTGGTTGAGGGACAGAACACTCAGTGAGCGGGGGTGGGGGGACACCCGGGTGGGGGGGCACCCCTTTCTCTCTCCTTTTCCTCTGTGTTTCGTGCGGGAGCCCCCAGCTCACCCCGCTGCCAAGGGGAGCCTGCAGGAGCCCGGGTCCGAGGCAGGAACTTCCTTCTTCAGCGAAGAGAGTGAGGCTGAGACATGTGATTTTTTCTCTCTAAAGGACATGGCTCAGTGACAAAAGTGGGCATTTTGGGGCTGAAGGCCCAGTAACGGGGTGTCTCAAGGAACCAGCAGGTAGTGCAGAGAGGGAAGAGCTCAAGAAAGTAACTCCACCAAGTTTATCTGTGGACCCAGGTTCGCCCCTGCCCCGCTCACCTGCTCGCACCTTTCACCCGTGGAGCTGGTCCTGATTAGCATAGCAAACCCAGGAGGCCTGAGCTGGCGTCTGGGCTGGCCCCCTGGGGGACACCTCGGACTGATCTCCACAGCACTGGGCTCTGAAAGCTGAACTGACATGGGAACCGACACCCACAGAACCTGCGGCCCAAACCTGATGGCGGAAACCGCCCGAGCAGGCGGAGTGAACGGGAGACATCCCAGCCCCCCAGGACCATCGCAAACGCTTGAAAACCAAAGGGCATGTGAACGCAACTAGAGAAAAGGAAAGATTACCTACAGCGAAACGACGTTTCAAACGACAGTGAGTTTGTTCATCTAAGGAGGCCAGGAGGACGTGGCACATGCAAAGTGCTGAAAGCAAGTAACTGTCAACTCAGAATTCTATACCCAGTGAAACGTCCCTCAGGAACCCGACCAGGTAAAGGAAACGTGGAGAACTGACGGCCAGATGAGCTGCTTTAAAGGAATAGGTGAGGATGTCCTTTTAAAACATTTTTATTTTACTGGTTTCAGAGAGGGAGAGGGAGAGATGGAAACATCAATGATGAGAATCATTGATCGGCTGGGGATCAAGCTGGCAACCGTGGCAGGTGCCCTGACCAGGAATCGAACCCTGACCTCCTGGTTCATTGGTCAACACTCAACCACTGAGCCACGCCGGCCGGGCAAGGATGCAATTTAGACAAAAGAGAGAGAATACCAGGAGGAAGTCTGGAACGCTGGGAATGAAGAAAGAGCAACACAGTGTTTGGTGGCTTGCTCTCCATTCCTGCAACAGCCCTTTCCAACACACCTGTGTATGCTAATGCGGCGATGCGTGGATACACCTGAGGATGGGGCTGGCTGCCTGGGAGCCGGCCTGTGATTGGAGGATGGGCTTTCCTTCCTGCCCTCCCACTTCCGGGGCGGGAACAGGGGCTGGAGGTTGGTGTTGGGCACGGAGCTGGGTGGTGGACGCAGTGGAGGTTGGGGAGCGGGGTGCCCTGGAGAGGGATGCGGAGGCTCTGCACTCGCCCACACCTTGCCCTGCGCATCTCCTCGCTGGACGATTCCTGAGCTCCTGTCTCTTAGAATAAGCCATCAATCCGGTAAGCGAGCCGTTTTCCTGATTTCCCGGAGGCATGGGCTGTATTAGTTCTTTTAAAATCTAGAGAAAACACGGAACAGACATAAACGACGTTCCCACTCTCCCTATGCCCTCCCCCACCTGCCTGAAGATTCCAAACTGGTGATTCTTAAGCCAGACTGGGGCCCAGGGGTGGGGGTGGGGGTGGGGGTGAGGGCAGGCTGCACCTGGCCAGGTCTTGAACCTGGCTGGGAGGGCGCTGTGAATATTACCGTATTTCAAGTGCTGAGCTTTTGGGGTAGAAGGGCATAAAAACCCTGAAATTTCACTAAAAAGACCTTTCCCCCTGGCCGGGTGCCTCCGTGGGTGGGGGCATTGTACCTTAGGCCAGAAGGTTGCGGGTTCAGTCCCAGGTGGGGGCATGTACGGGAGGCAACTGGTCGATGTTTCTCTCCCATTGCTCTCCCACCTTCTCTCTCTTTCCTTTCCTTTCTAAAATCGATAAGAAAATCCTTGAATGAGGAGTAAATAAATAAAATAGCCGAATTTGCATATATTAAAAAAGACTCAGGTTTTCGAAGGAATAACATGTTAACAAGCCCGTTAAGCCAACAGTGAAAGCAGCTGAAGCTCATCAGGTCTTTTCCGCAGGACCTGGGCCCTGGCTAAGTAGGCCAGGCTGCTGCTCCCCCTGCCTTCCGAGGGTACCCCCTGCCCCACTTTCCTGATGTCCCAGGGTTCCCGTGCGGCTGCTCCATAACCACGGTGCCCCAAGCCCGTGCGGGTGCTGCTTACAGAATAAGCGGCTTCCTTTTTAAAAATATATGTTTATGGGTGTCAGAGAGGAAGGGAGAGGGAGAGAGAGAGAGAAACATCCATGATGAGAGAGAACCATGGATCGGCTGCCTCCCGCACGCCCCCCACTGGGGATGGAGCCTGCAACCTGGGCCTGTGCCCTGACCGGGAATCGAACCGTGACCTCCTGGTTCATAGGTCGACGCTCAACCCCTGAGCCACGCCGGCCTGGTAGTATCCGCTCATCTTAGAGTGATGGCCGACCACTTCCCTGGCCACTTGTCTTCCTGAAACCTGTCAGTGTCTGCGAGGGGCACCCAAGGAGGGGGTGTGGGCACGCGGATTTATGGCCAGGTGATCAGCAGAGGGAACTACCTGGATGCTTGTGGTTGGCCCCTGAAGTGTGTGCATATGGGGCAGAATAAGCCCTAACCTGTGGGGTCCGATACTGCCCCCAGGTGGACAGTGTGGGAACTGAATCATTGCAGGACACGCCCTTGGTATCAGGAGACAGGATCGGCTGGTGGTGCCAGGGAGCCAGCCCTGCACTGGCCAATCCCTAGTTCCCCTCCCCTTCCCCTAAATCAGTGGTTCTCAACCTTCCTCATGCCGCGACCCTTTCATACAGCTCCTCATGTTGTGGGGACCCCCAACCATAAAATTATTTTCGTGGCTACTCCATAACTGTAATGTTGCTACTGTTATGAATCGTAATATAAATATCTGATATGCAGGATGTATTTTCATTGTTACAAATTGAACATAATTAAAGCATAGTGATGAATCACAAAAACAATATGTAATTATAGATGTGTTTTCCGATGGTCTCAGGCGACCCCTGTGAAAGGGTTGTTCGACCCCCAAAGGGGTCATGAGCCACAGGTTGAGAACCGCTGCCCTAAATGCTTTCACTGAGAACCACCAGGGGCTGGAATCCAGCAACTTTTATTGGTCAAAGGCTGTGGAAGGCGCCTGCAGTACCTGTGGTTGCGCTAAGACTCGCTTACAAACCAGCCTCCCACTTCTCTTTAAACACTCCTGCCGGTGGACGACTGGCCGGACCGCTTCCAGGGAGGTCGGCCCGGGAGCCCCGTCCGAGAATCGGCTTCCTGCTCCATCTTTCCGGAGTAAAACACTCAGGCTTTTAAACGCAAAAGGGAAAGAGCTAAGACGGGTGCGTACTGTGTTTTATGCCAGGTCCTCCCAGGGCGGTCCTGCCGCCCGCTGTCGAACAAAACCAGACCGCAAAGCAGCCGCAGCCGCGGGGTGGGCTCAGCGGGAACTAGAGAGGCCAGTGGGAGAGCGCATCCGAGCGAAGATGCCTTTCCCTTTCCAGCTTCAGCGGGAAAGGACGGTTCTATTTATGCTTTTCACTGACGTTTTAAAATATGAGGACGAGTCCTTGCGATACCACATACATCTCAGCCTCACGTGAGTCAGCCGCGTGTGGCCCCGAGGACTGAGCCGTGCGGAGTGTCAGTGGCATCCCTTTAACGTCAACGCCACTGGGCGGCTTCCTTAGAAGGGACACGGGACAGAAACAGGCTTGGAAAGCGGCAGTGAGGCCCGAGCCCTGTGGTTCCCGGCGGGACCAGGGCCCGCTGTCCATCACCCTCGCGTCTGGCGAGGCCGGGGCCTGGGGGGCCGCAGCGCCCAGAGCAGCAGGGACTGGGCCTCCCTCCTGAGTGGACCCGGACGGAGATGCTTTAAAACCAACAGAGTGCGGGACAGTCAGGTTCGGAGGAAAACTCCACTTGGGCTTTATTTCGGTGCCTAATTACTGACAGCGCTCCCGGCGAGGCCCCGCGGACCTCGGCAAACGGCATGAACCGCTCTGCCCTGGCCACCGCCGCCGAGCGGAGCACGTCACGAACACCACGTGCGACACAGCCAGCGCGAGGGGCCAGGCGCACTCACACCTGCAGGCTTTCATTCATATGGTTACAAAAAATAAAATATTGGACCGCCGTTAGTGTAACATTCTATTATATCATACATGAGATACCATGCTGCAGGGACACGGGGGCTCGAGTATATACAGTACACAGCCAGGATTAACCCCAGGGAAGGGAACATGGGACAGGACAGTTTACATACATGTACACTTCATGGCATTGTCCATGGAATTCGATTTACCACGTGGTTTGCTGTGCACATTTACAGGCTTACACACACCCAATCACTTTTTTTTTTTTCCTGCACAAAGATCTACTTCTGCATAAAGTAGAAAAGGATGGTGGTAAAAAAACTTCTTCTTCAGCTCCAACAATTGCTTCCCAAATACCACTGTTCGAACACCTAAAAAATATGAAGAACGATTTAGAAATACGCATAACTGTCAATATACAAACAAGCAGTTTAAAACCCCAAAGGGAGTAGTGAATACTTCCAACTTTTATTCCAATGGCTGCCTATTAGATAACGTTGACTATCTGTAAAAAGTCCACTGTGGTAAATGGGAAAAAAGAGGACGCTTTAAAAAAATCTTGCTGGCTGGTGTGGCTCAGTGCTTGAGCATCGACTTATGAACCAGGAGGTCAAGTTCAATTCCCAGTCAGGACACATGCCCAGGTTGTGGGCTCGATCCCCAGTGGGGGGCGTGCAGGAGGCAGCCGATCAGTGATTCTCTCTCATCATGGATGTTTCTCTCTCGCCCCCCCCCTCCTTTCTCTCTGAAATCCATAAAACATATTTTACAAAGTTAAAGTCTCCACTTGTGAATTTGACAAATGAGCCTCCTCTTTTAGCAACAGGCACATTCATTTAGACTTCAATTCACCCCAGAAAGCCGCCTCGCCGACCTGGTGGCAGAAGACTGATACTCCCAGCAACTCCCGCCCCCCTTAGCTCCTGAGCGAGCGCCTCAGGATGGCCCAGCCTGTGGGATGCCGACAGCTGGCACCAGGGATAAACCCCACGGAGCGGGTATGTGGTTCTTCTTGTGCACTGTTGGGTTTCATTCGCTAATGTTTTTTTGAGGATTTGTGCATCTGTGTTCGAGATATTGGTCTGTCGTTTTCTTGTAATGTCTTTGGTTTGGGAATGAAGGCAATGCTGGCCGCACAGAACGAGTTCAGGAGCATTTCCTCCGCATGCGCCCTAAGAAAGAGACTGGAAAATCCGTGTAATTTCTCCCTTAAACATTCGGCAGAATTCGCCAGTTACCCCATCGGGGCCCATGCTTTCTGTTTTGGAAGGTTTTAATCACTGGCTCATTTTTTTAATAGATATACTAGTAGGCCTATTCTAATGGTCTGTTTCTTCTTGTGTGAGTTTTGACAAATTGAGTCTTTCAAGGAATTGGTCTATTTCATCTAGGTCTGTGGTCGGCAAACCGCAGCTCGTGAGCCACATGCGGCTCTTTGGCCCCTTCAGTGTGGCTCTTCCACAAAATACCACGTGTGGGCGCGCATGTACGGTGGGATTGAAACTTCGTGGCCCATGCGCAGAAGTCGGTGTTTTGTGGAAGAGCCGGTATTTTGTGGAAGAGCCACACTGAAGGGGCCAAAGAGCCGCATGTGGCTCGCGAGCCGCGGTTTGCCGACCACCTTTTAGGTCATCAAATTTGTGGATGTAGAGCTGTTCAGAGTTTTCCTTTTAATGTCCATAGGATCTGCTTAATGATGTTCTTTTTTTCACTTCTGATATTTGTAATTTGCGATCTTTTTTTCTTAGCTTGGTTAGAAGCTTACTGATTTTATTAATCTTTTAGCTTTGGTTTTGTTGATTTTTCTCTACTGATTTTAGTTTTAATTTCATCAATTTCTGTTCTAATTCTTATTTCTTCGGCCAGCTTGGGATTTAATTTGCTCTTTTTTCCTCCTTTTCTCTGTGTGCACATAGGGACTGTATTTAGGTTTTCTTTCCTAATATATGCATTCAATGCTATATATTTCCCTCTAAGCACTGCTTTTGCTGCATCCCCCCAATTTTAATGTTATAGTTTTTTTTTGTGTGTGTTTTTTTTAAAAAATATATTTTATTGATTTTTCACAGAGAGGAAGGGAGAGGGATAGAGAGTTAGGAACATCAATGAGACAGAAACATCGACCAGCTGCCTCCTGCACACCCCCCACTGGGGATGTGCCCGCAACCGAGGCACATGCCCCCGACCGGAATCGAACCTGGGACCCTTGCGTCCGCAGGCCGATGCTCTATCCACTGAGCCAAACCGGCTAGGGCTATGTTATGTTTTGATTTTGATTTGGGTTAAAAAAAATTTTTGCTTAAAATATTTTAAAAATTCTCGAGATTTCTTTTTTAACACAAGTTATTCAGAAGTATGTTAATTTCCATGTATTTTGGATTTCCCAGTTATCCTTCTGTTTATTCCCTGTGGTCTGAGAACAGACACTGTAGGGTTTGTTTTCTTTTAAATATGTTAATGTGAGTTTTATAGCCCAGAATGTAGTCTATTTGGTGAATGTCCCATGTGAGTCTGAGAAGAGAGAGTATTCCACTCCTGAGAATACCTAACACTTAACGATGTGCCCGCCTCTCCTTCCCAGATGTAGCTGCAAAGGCCTGTAACAGTCCCTGCGTGAAGCGCGTGTGGAAACCCGGGCAGTGAACGGGGGGCGGGGGGGGGGGGGCCAGCAGGGACCCTGACGGGGGCACCTACCTCTGCCCTCCAGCTGCGTCTAGCAGCCGCACTCCTGAGCGCCCGGGCCCTGCGAGCGGCGCGGCGAGCGCAGCTGCCTCAAGGCCGCGTCTCCGTACTGGATGCCTGAGCCCATCCTTTCTGGGTCCAGCTCACCTGAGGAACAAGCGAGTCTTTTAAAAAAGGTTTTTGTTTCTGTGAACCCCAAAAACATTCAGGAACAAATATCTATCATGCACACACACCCCCGTTTCTCCTAGGAAAATATAGATACATGCAAGTCTACTTGCACAGGCACAGAGGTCTGAAAGGCACAGAGAACTGGTAATAATGGCTGACTTCAGACGGGACGGGCGGGCAGCAGTGGAGGGGCCTGTCACTGTCACTGTACCCTTTCTTTGTACTTGTTGACTTAGGAACTCATGTGACTAATGATGCACACAAAGGTAAGTTAATGTAAAATTAAACTACAAAGACATCCCTTTTCACCCACCAGGCTGGTAAAATGACACCACGTGTGACCACACCCCCGGCAGGGCTCAGTGGAAGGAGCCTCTCATTCCTGGCCCGTGGTGGGGAGGGAGGGCCGGCTGCTGCAGCCCCGACAGGAGGTGGCGGCCCTGACCTCCATTCCAGAAGCTGGGGGTCCCTGACCAGCAAGGCCCCCCGGGGAACTGATCCCACACGGACATTCACACGCATGAAGTGATTGACAAAAGGTTATTCACTGTGGCAACGACCCACATGCCCAAGGAGCCCGGCCCAGTGAAGGTCACCTGATTCGATTTTGTTAAGGATTTTCCTTGCGCATTGAACGAAGGCCTCTTCCACATTCTCCCCCGTCAGGGCGCTCGTTTCCAAAAACATCAGTTCTAAAGGGACAGGAGACAAAACGCACAGCCACGTTTAGGAGACGATCAGAATTACCCAATTCCTAAGAGCCTGTTTAGTATTGCCCTCGAGTAGCAGGTGGACTGTCATTTATTACTTAAAACCATGTAGCTCTGTAAATATAAAGCCAGTAAGTGTCAATATCTATTTTTAAACGTTAGAAGCGGCCCACCCTTTTCTGAGAAGCACTGGCATCTGGTACCAGCACCTCCATCTGAGGGCGAGAAGGAGCAAGCCAATGCGAGGTGAGGGCCCAGGCTGGCTGTGCATACAGACACGTAACAATGAGCTGCACGTCACCCCAGATACAACGTGCAAGTGTTTACGTTGGGGGGCTACACTGCAGCTTGTCATTCTGACCCTGAGGAGGGCTTCCGCGAGTTCCCACTTCTGTACAGGGCAGCCCCAGCCCAGCAGGCAGCGGCCTGAACTCCTGCAGCACCTCAGCCTCTGGGGCCACAGTTCCCCACGTGGGAAAGGAGGTGCCTTTAGATGACACCTAAACCCCCTGAGCGTCCACGTCTGAGCCTCTATCCCTAACCAGCTTCTTTATGAGCTCATGGTGGCTGATGTTCGTTCTCTCTCTTTCTTTCATCTATCTATCATCTATCTATCTATCTATCTATCTATCTATCTTTTTAAAATCCTCACATGAGTATGTTTTTTCCATGGCTTTACAGATAGTGGGAGGGAGGGAGGGAGAGAAACATGGATGTGATCTGATGCACCATCTTAGTGTCAAACTACATCAAAAACATGACATCATCTGACTAGAGCCTTTAAGAATTTTGTTATCCATTTTACTTTAAACCAAGACCTGTAACATGTAAAGATCCTAGCCTGAAAGTTATCACAGAACATTAACACCTTTGCTTTTATCATCACAGTAACCGTATGGGCAGATGACATACTGTGAAAATAGGCCAAATGTCTCAATCTGCAGTCAGCAACTGGAAGGTCTGCTTTCCCTAAATACAGTTCAACCTTAAAACCCCAGGAGCCATTTTATGCTGAAAGCAATGCTATGACCCCCACACCTGCCATCAGAGCAGCAGCCATAGGTCAAAGGTCACTTGCCATTTTCTTGAGCGAATCTGGAGGCTTCTAAGAAAGTCACTTCCCGGTCCGCGTCCAGGTCCTTCTTGTTCCCGCAGAGGATGATGACGATGTTCTGGCTGGCGAGCATTCTGGCATCTGTTAACCAATTAGTAAGCGCATTGTAGGTTTCTCGGCTGCGTAACATAAGATTGTGAGAATAATACATGTATTTTATACAACCGGCAACTCTTCCCGCTCGTTCACACACTCACACTGCGCCGGCCACGCCAGGGGCGCGCCAGCCACACCAGGGGCGCGCCAGCACCTCTAGGCAACCAGACAGCCCGACGCCCGTGAACACCGCACCCACAGGGTTCGCTCTGCTGTCTCCGGGGAAATGGCCTCGGCTGCTTTCTGTTGCCCCGTGAAGGTGCAAAAGGAGAAAGTCCCTGCGTCCGTCCTTCATTCTGCAAATACTGACTGAGCTCCTGGGACACGGAGCCCTCGCTGCCAGGTCACAGCGGGGCTTTGCTGATAGGTGGCCACTGTGATTCTGTACAAGGACGCCTCTCCTGGCACCGTGATGGCCTCAGCCTCCACGCTTTGGCCGCCAGCTGCGCCTGTCGCCACTGGTGCGTGGGGTGGGTCAGGCCGGAGCTGTGCACCTGTCAGAGCGCCTCATTGCCACACACAGGCAGGCATGTGCCCTCAGAGCAGCGCCCCCTAGTGGGCAAGTTCCTCCCCAGAAAGACCCAGCGGGGAGCGTGGTGCCGGGCTGCCTCAGGCCCATTGGGTTTCTGCAGGAGGCGAGTTCCAGCACCTGCACCACGTGGCTCCTGAGCACTTGACATGGGGCGAGTGAGACCTAGGAGCCGACCTGTGAATGTCCTTTCATTGTGACATGGATGACAGGGACACACAGGACGGTGCCGGCTGGGACCCCTATGCTGTGCCGGGGCTTTGCATTAACTCACTGAGCTGCCCAGTAACCCCACCAGGACCACACCATCCCCATCACCCCATGTGACAGACAGGGAAAGCGGGAGCACCTCGCCTGAGGATGCCACACGGGACCAGAACAGGACCAGCTGCCAGGCGACGGGAGCCACAGCCTGTGCCCTCAACCTCGGTCAATGTCAAGTGCTGCTAATAGCCCTGGCCGGTCTGGCTCAGTAGATAGAGCGTCAGCCTGCCTACTGAAGGGTCCCAGGTTCAATTCCGGTCAAGACCTGGGGTTGTGGGCTTGATCCCCAGTAGGGGGCATGCAGGAGGCAGCGATCAATGATTCATCGTGGATGTTTCTCTCTCCCTTCCTCTCTGAAATCAATAAAAATGAAAAAAAGTATTGTTAACAATTTACCCAGGTGAGGCTGCCCTTCGAGAACCTTCAGGGACGTGCCAAAGCATCGTGTTAACAAACACAGCGATGCTCCTCTGACCTGACGCACATGCTCCTTTACGGGTGCCGTCCTGGCAGGGCTGCTCCGAGCCTCCGAGGCCCCAAGGGAAAGGGCGAGGGCTCCCCGACTCCCACCCCACAGCTGCGGGCACCCCTGGGCGCAGGTGCGCCTGGACCGCGTGGGGCTGTGTTACCTGGTGATGTCGTAGACGAGCAGGGCCCCGGCGGCGCCTCTGTAGTAGCTCCTGGTCACGGACCTGAAAGAGGCACGTGCTCACTTTCACCACCGAGAGCCGGGCCTCTGGGCACCATGTCCCTGCTCAGAAGCACCCGCTGGGCCTGGCAAACAGCCAGGTGCCGCCTTAAGACACGATTCAGAATCTGAACATGAGCAGCTGTTCTTGTCTCATCAGGTCACAGGGACGACGGGGGTGGGGACACCGGCTGGGACAAGTCGTGCTCTAAGAGGGGCACTGCCTCCAGACAGACTTCCATGGACCCTTTAGGTAGTGGACGCTGCGCCCGGCCGGTGTGGCTCAGTGGCTGAGCGTCGACCTAGGAACCAGGAGGTCACGGTTCGGTTCCCGGTCAGGGCACATGTCCGGGTTGCGGGATCCATCCCCAGTGCGGGGTGTGCAGGAGGCAGCCCAGAAACTGACTTTCTGCTTGTTTCTTAAAGCTTCTGAGGGGAAGTCCCTAACATCTGAGCCCAGGGCTGGGGGGCCGCACAGGTTAGGAGAACATAGTCATTGACCATTTCTAATGCAATCTTCAAATAGTTTCATCACGTTAGAGCTACCTGAATCGCTCCTGGCCGGCTGTATCCCATATCTGCAACTTCACGTATTTACCACCAACATTTATTATCTTTGAGCCAAATTCCACTCCTATGGTATGATTGGAGTCATCTTTGACTGGAAAAGAAAAAGAACAAGACATTTCGTTCTAGAACATTAGGAGCAGGCTTACAGACGTAAACAAGCGACACGGAGGTCAAGGCTTAACCAACGGAGAATGCCATTCGCGCAGCCATTCATTTCAAGGGTCGGCTGGTAAGCACGCACTGTTTGAAACAACGCACAGTCCCTGTTCTCAGAGACAACACAGCGCTTTCTCAAAACCCCTACGACAAACCAGACACTCACAGCCTAAGCGCGAGCCGAATGCGGGCCGGGCGCCCGGTCCCCGCTGAGCTCACCCCGGAGGCTGCACTACATCCCCGGGGCTGCCTTCAAGGACCCACTGCCCAGGACAGACCTGCGACTCGGCCAATAATGAGGGAGGGAGGGTTTCAGCTATTTGGTAAACATTCTAAAGAAATAAGAGGCAATAAAAAGCCCCCAAAAGAAACTTGATGGAGACCAAAGATTAAGGGGGAAAAAAGATAAGAGTAAACAAAACTAATCAAAAAGCAACCCCCAAAATAGAACTCTCTGCGCAGTGCAGCTGTGAGCTCCCAGGAGCATGTGCCGTGCGGCAGTGTTTGGGATGGACTGTAGGCGCAGCCCACACCATGGGCCTGGATGGCAGGGAGCAGGCAGACAAGCAGTTTGCTAACCCCAACCGCAACGAGCTGCCTGCAGAACGTGTGGTGCTGAAGGAAGGCTAAACGCAACCACGGCTACCAGGCCACCGACCAGCTTCTATTCACACTGCAAGACAAAGGTCACTGCACAGAAGCCCGGGACCCAGGTGACAGCTGAGCTTGGTCTCCTGCAGGCGGGGGTCAAGGTCAACACGGACTCCCTTCCGGCCTCCCGCCCAGGTGGTGCAGAGCTAGCGTGGACCTCCGCTAGAAGCAAGCTACCAGCACACCTCGGAGTCAGAGCCTTTAAGGTGTGGTGACTGAAGGCCAGGGGCGTCCTGCTTCACCGTGGCCACAGGAGGAAGGCGATGGAAGCTGACCATCATTCCCACAGACCCTGCTGACAGCCATCGTCAGGAGGTAGGGGGCGACCATCAGGGGAGGGAGAGAGGCGGGCAGGCTGGCACCTGCCCCAAGGTCCTCTGGGTATTTGTTCTGAGATGGTACGATACTGTCTCAGCAACTGGTAAGGAAACACGGACCAAGCGCCCAATGCACATCAGTAACCTGGTCCGTGCCTCACCCCCGGGCCACGCCACTCAACAGAGGTCCTGACCAACTCTCGGTGGATGGCAACGAAGGAGCAGGAGCCATTTCCAGAGTTTTATCCGTCCTCGAAGCTCCTGGCCAAGACACCCATGCTGTCTCTTTCCCTCCATTTTACCCCTCACCCGAGGGATCTCATGCAAGGTGGGCAAAAGCAGGGTGACAGTTGTTCATATGGAAATAATACATTAATAAGCGATAATGCAAGAATAAGACTGTTTCCCACACTCACAACTGTAAATGAATAAAACTGAAATGCTAACATGATAAAAATTCAGTCATATTACAGAAAGTTCAATAACAAACTTTTAACGTTCTTTTCAAGTATTTTAAACTATGACTGCTTTCCTGAAAATACATTCAGAAGTTGGGCTCTGGACTAGCAGAGCAGGAGATGCGCCTGGAAGACATGTGTGGACGTTGAGGCTCAAGGTCACTTACATTTTTTTTCAATAAACTGATGAAGCAGGCACGACTTGCCAGTTCCTGCATTTCCGATAACCAGGAATTTAAACAAGAAATCTGAAAAACAAAGACCATGAAAAATAACCTTAAAACAGGTGCTATAAATTTAAAAATATAAATATATTTTTTATTGATTTTAGAGAGGAAGGGAGAGGGAGAGAGAGAGAAACATCAATGATGAGAGAGAATCATGGATCGGCTGCCTCCTGCACGCCCCACACTGGGGATCGAGCCTGCATGTGCCCTGACCGGGAATCGAAGGGTGACCTTCTGGATCACAGGTCAATGCTCAGTGACGGAGCCACGTCAGCCGGGCCAGACACTGTTCTTTGTTTCTTCTTTAAACAGAGGACTGCATTTAACTGGGGGTGTTATTTTCCATAACATGGAAATAAAGGGCTTCCAGATGGGAATGCGTTAGCCTGACGCAGCATCGGCGGCCTGCACTGCCGGGGTGACCCATTTTGCCTTTCCTGTTGGCAAAAAACCTGAGTTCTGCTCAGCCTGGGGCTGCAGCGCCAACCCCGCTCCCACCCCACTGTGACCCCGACCCGCCTAGCCCTGCTCCGGCTCACTGTGGCCCTGCTCTCCATGCCCGCCTCCCTCCCTCCCTGACACCCCACTCCCTTTCCAGAACCAAACCAAGCCCTCTAGCTGCCTCCTCCTCTCCCCGGTGGAGCCCAGTCTATTTCTCTGTGATGCTTAGCAATGACTTGTTTCTTCAAACTATATCATCACTCAAAGATGAAGTCTATTCCACCCCAAATGATTTTCAAGTGATGATAGGCAACTAAAATTATAGAATAGTGCCATTAGAACTGTTAGCATTTAAAGATACCAACAGTTTTATGCTTCTCGTTGCATTTTAAAAGCAAGCCACCCCATGCTCATAGCAGCAGCATTCACAGTAGCCACAAGAAGGCAGCAACGCAAGTAGCCACCGAGGGATAAATAAACAAAATATGGTCTGTGCACACAAGGCAATATGACTCAGCCTGACAAAGGAAAGACATTCTGCACATGCACATGGATGAATCTGGAGGACGTCATGCTAAGTGGGGTAAGCCAGTCCACTTGCGTGAGGGACCTAGAGGTCATCGCACTCCTAGGGACAGAAGGCAGGAGGGGCTGGGAGGGGAGGTGGGGAGTCAGTGTGCGATGGTAGGAGGATCCGATTGGAAAGGTGAGAACATTCTGGAGGCAGTCACTGCAGGCAACCTCCCTCCCAGAGCAGAGCAGACTGCAAGCAACCAGCAGGCGTGTGAGCTGCAGGCACCAGGCATCAGCCCGACAGCAGGAACCGGGCGGGGCGGGTGTGTGCAACAGCGGAGTGGGTCTTCAAGGAAAGGCAGGCCCAGCTGGTTCACGAGATGACCTTTGACCCCTGTCTTCCCAGCTGCTCCCACAAGCTTTTGCTTTTAAGGTTTCAAAGGTCAGACGTGAACGGCGGGTGGCCTTGGCTGCGGGGACCGTGGCCTCAGCTGGGCAGCTTCCCTGGTTTCTGGGGCAGGGAGCCAGCCGGTGTGATACCAGCCACTGAGGCAAGAACCACTAAAGGTCCTGAGGAGGAATCCGTGCGGCAAAATGACGACATGTTTAGAGAGACGATGCTTGAATACCCATGAGCCAACACGGTGGGGACCTGGGGAGGCAGTTCTTATCAGGGCCGACTCTGAACAGAGAAGCTAAGATAAAGGCGCAGTGTCCTGCCCGGCCGGTGTGGCTCAGGGGTTGAGCATCAACCTGGGAACCAAGAGGTCCCAGTTCGATTCCCGGTCAGGGCACAGGCCCAGGCGGTGGGCTCAATCCCCAGTAGGGGGCGTGCGGGAGGCAGCCGGTCCATGCTTCTCTCTCACCACTGATGTTTCTCTCTCTCCCTCTCCCTTCCTCTCTGAATAAAAAAAAGAAAGGTTGCTGTGTCCAAGTGACCCTCAGCTCCCCCCTCCCCCTGTGAAACCAACCTCCCGGGAGGCGGGGAGAGCAGCAGCCGAAGAGCAAGGAAGACGCTGCAGGAAGGACTGACCACTCCCACTAGTGCGGGAAGCGGGAAGCGGGCTGCAGTGGGAAGGAGAGCAGGGAGCTCTGGGAGGGCGCGGGGTGCAGGCGGACACAGGAGCTGCCGGTGGGAAGGGAAGGAGGCTGCTGATGGGAGCTGACACCTGAGGGGAGGTCAGGGTAGAGGCAGGGCCAGCCTCAGGCAGGGAGAGACCTTTCTTCCGAGGAGAGGAAAAGGGGAAGGATAGCGGGGGCAGGACAGGTCCCTGGTTGAGAGGGAGTGTCTTCAGTCGGGCACCTTTCCCTCCCGGTCACCCACGGAAAGGCGGGTCAAGGGCTTGCAGAGTTAGTGAAGGTTAGAGTTGCTGATGGAGCAGGTCAGGGAGGAGGTGGGGGGACAGCAAGACGAGGAGCCAGGTGACCCTGCCGAATAAGGGGTGACTGGGTCACCAGTGAACGCAGTGAGAGGTTAGCAGAGCACAGGACGTAAGATGACCTGGACTTCACATGACAAATGTTTGGTGCCCGGGCTGGGGGGATGGAGCAGCAGCCTCGGTGACAGGTTGGCCTAGGAGGGAAGGAAGGTGTGGGCAGCAGGAGAGCAGGTGACCGAGGAGGCAGGTAGAATAAGAGGGAAAGGGAGGGGCAAAGACTGCAGAGTTAGTGGAGCGTACTATTTTTGTTTGATCATATAGAGTCCATTAGTCAGAGGCTGGTAAGTAAGCCTGGCTTTAGAACTAGGGGTGCTCATTTAACAAATATTTACTTCACTACCAAATGCCAGGCATTGGAATGTTTGCTGGCCACGGATTTGATCACCTGATACACCTGTCAGCATAGGAACGTGTCAGCCCTGGGGCCCCAGGCCATGTCTGGGCTCAGCACAGTCCCCACAGGGGCGCCCAAAGCCCGTCTTTTCCATCTGTCACCTCCATGGCTGACCACCACCATCTGATCATCACGTTCTTTCTCCAGGTACCAGCTCCGGAAGCCCGGCCTGTGCAGCTCTCTGCCCGGGCCGTGAACTGACCAGGTGCACCATTTCCTGAAAGGACGCCGTGTGCCCTCTAAGGCGGACATGCTGTCTGCGAGCGAGGCCTTCCTTCCAGTCGCATTGACGTGGTGACGATGGGAAAGGCTGACTCCCACCACAGGAAAGGGATCCCCTAAGTCTTCAAGCTTCCTATGCACCTGGCCTCTGGACCCTATTCTGCACCTGAGAGGGAAGTCCATCACCGCTCACACGGCATCACACAGGGCTGCTGGGTTCCCTGAAGCTGTTTGGGAACCACACACACACACACACACACACACACACACACACACACACACAGCGCGATGGACAGAAAGTCGCCTCAACACCCCCCCCCCCCCGCCCCCCGCTCTCAGAGAGCGGATGATCTGGTCTTCAGGAAAGATGGGCTTTGTCCCAGCCGGGAGCTGCCTGCACTGAAGAGCAGACCCGCACACTCCCGGCCGCGCGGAGAGGGGCCTGCAGCTGGGGAGGGTCCTGCACTTGCCAGCGTGAACGATGGACAGAGAACAGGCCTGACACTGAGGACACTGCAGATCATGCTGTTTCTAATTGTAACAAAGAGAGATGCCTTGTTTGTAAGTCCCAGTGTCTTTCCTGCGTGATTAAAAATTCATTGGCAAACGATAAACTTCCCTCTAAAGTATATTCTCATTCATAATTCATTAGCATTTTATGACCATTGCTTTTTAAGACTTCCTAAGTGCCCAAAGCGCAGCGTAGGAGAGAAGTAACAGACAAGCTCCCTAAGTCCTGTCACCGAGAGGTCACCGCTGTGAGTGTCGGGCGGCACCTGGCGTGTCCTCAGGAGTCATGCCCAGCGCTCCCCGGGATGGGTCTGTACTGGCCGAATCTCTCTCCACTTTGCTTGGCAGCCTTGAGGGGAATTACAAGGAAGAAAGCGTGTGGCCACGGTGCTGACGTGACTGGCCTGTTGTGCTAGAGCCACCATCCCTTAAGCCCGGGTGACTTCATCCAGCCTTTCAACAGCAGCCTGCATGTCCCTTTGCTTTAGTCCACACGCACGGCTCCAGAGAAACAACAGTCCAGTCTTCTTCAAACAGCAGGGCACAGCCCACGCCAGGCCGGGCGGGCAGAGAGCGCAGTGAGCGTGGGCCTTGCACAGACGCCTGTGCTGGCTGACTCTACGGAAAGGGCCCTGCCCGGCCGGCGTGGCTCAGGGGCTGAGTCCGACCTATGATTCCGGATCAGGGCACATGCCCGGGCTGTGGGCTCGATCCCCAGTTGGGGGTGTGCAGGAGGCAGCGATTGATGTTTCTCTCTCACCGATGTTTCTATCTCTCTCCCTCTCCTTTCCTTTCTAAAATCAATAAAAACATATTAAAAAGAAAAAAAAGAAAGGGGCCCAAAGGTTGAGACTGTTGGTGATATGATCAATTACGGAAGCGATAGAACGCTTATCATAGTGAGAAGTAAAGTTCACATTGGGCCGACATGAAATTGTCTTTCCAGGAGCTCAAATCAAAGCCCCTTGGAAATACCATTAACTTATCCTGACTTTTCTGTGAAGCTGTCCCCAGGGCCCTAAATAATGTCACCAAGTCCCCTTCTAAGCACCCCCACCGCCACCCTCACCCTCATCCAGGGGCTGTCTCGCCTCCTGGCGCACAGGAGTCGGAGGCTGTGGGCCAGGCGCGGAGCAGGGGCCGTGCCGTGAGCTAAGCTGCTGCGATGAACTTTGGGACGCTGGGTTTTCTTGCTTCATAATCCACTAAACCAGCCTCAACTGAACCTGCCCTGGATGCCTGCAGGGTACACAGTAACCTGAACTACGTGAAGAGGTCAGTTTAAAAGACGGAGAAAACAACCAGACTCAGGAGACCAGGAGACAGACCAGGGTACGGGGGGATCAGCGGTGGTGGCACGGTGGGAGGCGCACGGGGAGGTGGGCTCTGGGTGGGCAGGCAGGCTGCAGAGGCCTGGAGGGGCGGGAGGGGCGGGAGGGGCAGCAAGCAGGGGCAGGGGCAGGTGAGGGAGAGGCATGTGCGATAAGATGATGCTCGAGGGCCTGGCTGGATGACTGGGCAGGTGACAGGCCCACCCACCAGGAGAGAAAGAGAAAAAGGGTTGCCGAAACTGGTTTGGCTCAGTGGATAGAGCGTCGGCCTGCGGACTAAAAGGTCCTGGGTTCGATTCAGGTCAAGGGCATGTACCTGGGTTGCGGGCACATCCCCAGTTGGAGATGTGCAGGAGGCGGCTGATCGATGTTTCTCTCTCATCAATGTTTCTAACTCTCTATCTCTCTCCCTTCCTCTCTGTAAAAAAATCAATAAAATATATTTAAAAAAAAAAAGAGAGAGAAAAAGGGTTGTCACTTTGTCTCTTAGGTGAATGAGCACATGGGAGACAGATGGTGGCTTAGAGGAGGCAGGTATTGCCTCGCAGCTCTCGGGGCTGGAGCCCAAGTCCAGGTGCTGGCCGGCCACGCCCTCTCTGGAGCCCCAGGGAAAGATCCTTCCTTGCCTACGAGCTTCTGGCGGCTGCCAGCCCCGGGGCGACCCCTGGCTTGGAGATACCTCACTCCAGTCTCAGGCTAGGAATTCACATCACATTCTCCATGCAAGTGCCTGGGACCAAATGCCTCTGGTTTATAAGGACACCAACCAGTCACTGAGTTAGGGCCACAACCCAACGGGACCTCGTCTCAACCTGCCAAGTCCCTATTTCCAAGCAAAGCCACAGTCACAGGACCTGGGGTCAGGATCTGAGCATGTCTTTTGGGGAACATAGTTCAACCCGCAAAAGCCTCTAAACCAGTGGTTCTCAACCTGTGGGTCGCGACCCCTTTGGGGGTTGAACAACCCTTTCACAGGGGTCGTCTAAGACCATCGGAAAACACATACATAATTACATATTGTTTTTGTGATTCATCACTATGCTTTAATGATGTTCAATTTGTAACAATGAAAATACATCCTGCCTATCAGATATTTACATGACGATTCATAACAGTAGCAACATGACAGTTATAAAGTAGCAACGAAAATAATTTTATGGTTGGGGGTCCCCACAACATGAGGAGCTGTATTAAAGGGTCGCGGCATTAGGAAGGTTGAGAACCACTGCTCTAAACACACACACACACACACATACACATTCCCGATAATTCTCACATGGTAAATACTATACTACTTTCAAAACAGCACAAAATAAAAACATTAAGGGTATATTGTAATAATAATTAGCATAGAACCAACAATTTGTGTTGTTTCATAAAGAATTTTCACTGTAGAAAAACTCCAATGTATAGAGATTTGTCTTAGATTTTTCCTATCAAATTGCCTCAGCCCTTAAAATATTTTTTTTCGTAGCATTTTCTGAACTTATACTTTAAAATAATATTTTTAACTGATTTTAGAGAGAGAAGAAGGGAGAGGGAGAGAGAGAAACATTGATGTGAGAGAGAATCATGGATCGGCTGCCTCCTGCACGCCCCCTAATGGGGACTGAGCCCACAACCCAGGCACGTGCCCTGACTGGGAATCGAACCAGCAACCTTTCGGTGCCGGTGAGGAGGCCCAACCAACTAAGCCACACCTGCCAGGGCTGCACTACTCATACTTTTTAGTTCCTTTCTGAACATCATGGCTTGGTACTACCTCTTTGATTTGTTAGTCTATCTCACAACTCTTGGTATCAGAAACAACTTTATTTATTTATTTTTAAATATATTTTTATTGATTTCAGAGAGGAAGGGAGAGAGAGAAACATCGGTGATGAGAGATAATTACTGATTGGCTGCCTCCTGCACATCCCTGCTGGGGATCGAGCCTGAAACCCGGGCACGTGCCCTGATGGGGAATCGAACTCAGGACCCTTCAGTCCACAGGCCCACGCACTGAGCCACACCAGCCAGGGGCAGAAAGGACTTTAAAGTCAATCTGCGATCCCCCGAGGCTCAGCTGGTGGGAGCTCCTCGGCAGGCGGAACCCACACTAACTGGCCAGGGCTTTAAGAATGCGGTGAGTCAAACAACATTTGGGAAACATTGTCAGTTTAGGACATTCAGACAGAAGGTTTCAATCTGAAACCTATGCCGTTAAGATTGCCAATCTGTATCACACTGTTATGTAAAGTGTATGTTTTCCATGTGGTTAGTGGCTTCAAAGCACCAAAATGTTGAACACCACTCAGCCGATGGAAGGTGAAATACGGCCTTAACGAGGGAAAAAGCAGGGATATGGCTGATTAACAGTCCACTGTAGCGGTGGCTCTTTATTTTTCATTTTATCCCGGTGAGGTGCACAGAGCCCTCTTTCCAGAGAGAGAAAGTGAGCCTAGAGCAGAGAGAAGTGGAAAGGTTAGGCAAATATTGTTTTTACCAGCTACTGAAGAGACAAGTTCCGGCCCTGACTGTTTTCCTTGGGGAAGAATGCCGTGCACACAAGGTCAATAGGGAGGCGACGGCGTTAGGACTCGGTTCCGGGTGGTTTTTAACTTCAGGCTGACACTGCCAACTGCCACACTGCTCTTTCTGAAACGAACTTTCTAGTGGCTTCCTCTATTACAGGAAAAGGTTAAATTCCGTTGGTAACAAGTAAAAGCCTATTCGGGAGGTACCACGAAATAAGAATCCTAATGATCAAAGCCTTGTGATCAGAGCTTCACCAGTTACTGTGCGGCTCCAAAGTTCAAGGAACCACGAAGGCAAGCAGGGATGCGCCAGCCACGCTACTCTGTATCACGGTTCCGGCTCAGGAGGCAACAGAAACAGAAGGGCCCCATTTCCTGCGCTCCTCCTGCCGCTCTGGCTCACCCTCCACCCCCACTCGGGGGTCCACGCCTCCTCCTGAGCCTCCTCCTGAGCCTCCTCCTGAGCCTCCTCCAGGCTCAAGAAAGAAGGGGCCGTGGGGTCAGGGGCACTTGAAAACAAAGAAAAGCAAGAGTGTATGTAACCCCAAACTGCTAGAGAAACGGGTCTGCTTTAGAGATGGGACTGGGATGCCCTAGCGCTGCGGTTCTCAACCTGTGGGTCGCGACCCCTTTGGGGGCTGAACGACCCTTTCACAGGGGTCGCCTAAGACCACAGGAAAAACACATATATAATAACATATTGTTTTTATTGATTTCAGAGAAGGGAGAAAGAGATTAATCACTATGCTTTCATTATGTTCAATTTGTAACAATGAAAATACATCCTGCATATCAGGCATTTATTTACATGACGATTCATAACAGTAGCAACATCACAGTGATGAAGTAGCCACGAAAATAATGTTATGGTTGGGGGTCCCCACAACATGAGGAGCCGTATGAAAGGGTCGTGGCATGAGGAAGGTTGAGAACCACTGCCCTAGTCTAGGAGAACCCGGGACCACGTGGGTGCAATGTTCTAAGCCTTTGCAGCTGTGACAGCACGGGGTCCTTAGGATGCCAGCAACTTCCCCAGGATCCCCGAAGCCTTCTAGGGAGCAGACCCCTGCCCCCAGGGTCACCAGGCATGTGCCCATCACAGGAGCAAATGCACTGTGACCTTTTGGGGTCCCCTCTGCCTTACCCTTGCCCTTCTCCCCAGGGCTGTGGGGCCTCAACCACGCTCCCCTTGGGGGACCTCCTCTCTCAGGGCCTGGGCATGTGCAGTTCTGCTGTGCTGGCCGGGGCGCCTCTCCCGGGGTGGGGGGCCCCCAGGCTGGGTTAGGATTCTCTGTTGGGGTTCAGCATCTTTGTAAGGCACATTCACAGACCACATTCCTTCCCAAGTCCTGCCAGGGCTTGAGCCGTTCATTAGAGTCATAATTGGATTAACACTGTGTCCCCCCTATACCTCCCCCGCCCCCCCCCACAAAACAGGGGGCGCCACCAGCCTGAGTGTGCCCTCCAGCATGCGGGCTCCCGGGGTCCCTTGCACACGCGCCCTTGCACACACACACACTCCCGGGGAAGGAGCGGCCGGGCCTGCGGGACCCTCGTGGGGCGCACAAACTCCGAAGCCACACTCGCCAAGTCTCCACCCGGGCTGGTGACCCCGCTTCGACCCGCGGAGGACGCCGGGGGCCACCCAGCGGCGCGTGCCTCCCACGCGGGACCGAACAGAACCGGAGACACCCAGCATATGGGCCTGGGGGGAGGGGGCGCTCAATTATTCGCAGTTATTTGTGGGGGTGGGTGCTCCCCGGGGAAGCAAAGGTCACACACACACACACACACACACACACACACACACACACGCTCAGGACTGTGCCTCTAGGGGCTTCTGGTCTTCAAAAGACGCGTTTACAAATGGTGATCATGGAACCAGGAAGGGGGGGGGGGAGAGGGAGAGAGAGAGAGAGAGAGAGAGAGAGAGAGAGAGAGAGAGAGAGAGAGAGGGGCAGGCGGTCTCCGAGGAGGCGCTGGGTCCGACTACCCACAACTCCTCGCACTCAGGTGCGAAGAAAAGCATCGCCAACCGGGAGGGATGGGGGGTGGGGTCAGACGGGGCCGCCGAGGCGCCCGGACCCGCAGGCGTCGCCCCAAGTCCTCCCATCCCTCCCCGGGGACAATGCCGCGCAGGAACGGAGGCTCGGCTGCGCCCCCCAACCCTGGGCCAGGAGCCCGGACCCCGAGGAAACGCGGAGAAGAGGAGGAAACTTGGGGCGCAGACCGCGCCCGCCCTCGGGCCCGCGCCCCCCGCCCGCCTTACCGTAGGTCTCGGACATGGCCGTCTGCGACATCTTGGGAGCGGCGCCGCCTCTCGCGGGTCACGGCTGCAGCGCCGGCCGGGCGGCGGGAGGGGAGGGCCGGGGTCGTCCGCCGCGTCGCGGTGGCGAACGGCGTGGGGCGGGGACCGAGGAGGGAGGGGCCCGCGGTCCCCAAGGCAACCGCCCGCCACCCCGCGGCTGCGGCCCAGCGGGACTGCCGGCTCCGCGCAGGCGCACTCCGCTCCGCGCCGGCGGGACGGGCCCAGGCGGAGGAGGGGGAGGGGCGGAAGGGAACGTGAGGCCCCGCCCATCCGCGGTCGCGCAGGCGCACTCCGCCCCGCGCTGGCGAGACGGTCTGGGGAAGAGGAGGGGAAGGGGCCGCAGGAGAGCGCGAGGCCCCGCCCACCCGCGATCGCGCAGGCGCACTCAGCCCCGCGCTGGCGAGACGGGCCCGGAAAGAGGAGGGGGAGGGGCCGCAGGAGAGCGTGAAACCTCGCCCCGCCCGAGTTTGCGCATGCGCACGCCGTCCGGGCAGCAGGCTGAATTCAGAGTGGGCGGGACGGCCCCGCGGGTGGTGGGGGTTGGGGCGGGGGGCGAGGGGGCGGGGGAGGACAGTGGGGTCCAGCTTTTGGCCAGAGGAGCCCCAGTGCCCGCCCCGAGAAGGCAGACAGTCCTTCCGCCGCCGGGACCCGCCTCGATGAAGAGGGCGCCGCCGCCTTTTGGTTGTTGTATGTTTGCATTTTAACGCGATCCCTCTCGCAGCCGCTGGGAAACCTGGATGCGGGGTTTTTATTGCATGAGCATCCGGCAGCCCGCCTCGTCGTGGCGTGCGGCTCTCGGCCTGGAGGAGACAGTCCTCCGGCTGTCACGAGCCGCCGGGGACCCTGGTTAACGTGTCACCAGGAAGCCAGGCCTGGGCTGCAAGCTGGCGAGGCCTCGGCTCTGCACCTGCCGGCGCCTTCGGGTCGGGCAGCGCTGGATCTGGGCCAACGCGACCGGAGCTGAAGGTGTCCCTGTCCACCAGGGTCCCCGCAGCCTGCGGACTGGGCCCCCCTGTGCGTCCCACGGTGGACGACCTGGCTCAGCGGCAGGAGGCACCCTGGCCCTCGGCTGGGGTCCGAGAGGAACTCGGAACCCCCTTGGGCTGGAAATGGAGAAATCAGCACCCACCGCGAAGGGCATTTTGGTTGGGAGTGTGCGTCCTCTGAGCATGATCGGCGTCACGTCATAGCTCCTAAGACCCAACCGCGTTCAAAAGACACCGTAGGAGCCTAAAAATAGGCCTTGGCCGAGCTCCCGGGTGACGTGGACCGTGGGGGCAATGCCAGGAAGTACACCCCCCACCCCCACCCCAAGTCCATTTGGTTCCATCAGATCTTATCTGAGGCTGTCTCTCCTCTTCCCCTATGTCTACGTGGCTCTCCCATTTTGTTTTTATTTCGGATCCTCATAGCAAGTAAATATCCTGGCTCCCAAATCGCAGAGAAGGCCCCACGCTGGGACAGTGTGAGAGCTGTCATTGTCTGCAATTATTGCCCATATATTCCCGGTTCAGCGGCTCAGGGACGTTATTGCTTTCTCATTTGGCTTTCTGCACCTTGGGTTTGGCATGCACTCCGGAGCCAAGCAGACCGATCCCGATTAAAAGCTATTTCAGAAGGAAAGAGACAGGGACCCCATTCTTTAGACCTAAGTTTTCTTCCTACCAGAAACTTCGGTGCATAAGAAAGGTCTCCCTGGGTTACAGCGATCGCTCGCTGGGGCGATGGACCGAAACCGGACCCAGAGAGCTCTGAAACCTGGACAGGGTGATGGAAAGGAAAATTAACTGCTCTTTCAAAGCGGAGAGCGGTTTTCTATCCCGTGGAAAACAAAGACTTCATAGGCTTTGGGGAGTGACTATTCGTCTTGGAAAAGCCACCCAAAGAAATGATTCAGTTTGCGAATATAAAAGCCAAATATGTCAACCAGAAAAGGAAATTCATTCTCTCTCCTCTCTCTCTCTCTCTCTCTCTCTCTCTCTCTCTCTCTCTCTCTCTCTCTCCAGCTCGGTCCTGGGCCCCCAAGGACTCGAGGACTCTCCTACCTCTCAGCTCAGAGCGAGCTGCCGCCTCCTCTCTCTAACCCACAGCGCAGTCTCTGCCTCTCTAAATACCGTTGGAAGCTGGTGCGTGGAAATCCCTCTCTTGTCCAGGCTTCTATATACAGGTGCTTATCTCCTCCACCAGGAAGCCGGCTAGACTTCTTCATACGAATACGAGAAAAACCCAACATCCACACCTCCCAACAGCTGCCAGAGGGATCCCATTACCATGTAAATATACAACAAAAAAAAGAACATTTCTCTTGTCAAGCAGCCCATGTTGGAGGTGTGTGTCTGTAATAGAAGTCCCATCATGCTACTCTCTGCTCAGAATGCCTCACCTCACTTATAAGATCCTCCATGGTCTGCCTCCCTCTGACTTCTCTCTCTCCCACTAATCCCCCCTTTACTCTCTTGGCTCTAGTCATACAGGTTTTCTTTTTTTCTTTTAAAAAATATATATATATATTTCAGAGAGAGGAAGGGACAGGGAGAGAGAGAGATAGAAACATCCATGATGAGAGAGAATCATGGATTGGCTGCCTCCTGCACGCCCCACCCTGGGGATGGAGCCCGCAACCCAGGCATGTGCCCTGACCAGGAAGCAAACCCTGCCCTCCTGGTTCCATAGGTTGACGCTCAACCACTGAGCCACGCCGGCCGGGCTCAACTTAATTTTTGACGTGTGATCTCAGTTACATCTTGGATCCAGTGGGAGCGCCAGGCCCCTCTAATTTAGCTCTCCGGCTTCCCAACACGGTGTCCTCTTGTAGGGACTCGGAAGTGCCCCCTCTCGTCCCCAAGAATCTACCCGCACAGGTGGACTCTCACCCCTTCGCTACGTGTGCGGGAAAATGAGTTTTAAAGCTGCTGGGACCTCTCTGAATGGAAAATCAGAAAATCCTAGAATCTCTCTGGGCTATCACGTTTTCTGATCCTCATTAAAGAAATAAAGCGAAGGAACAGATTCATGGGGGGATTGAATAAAACCACCGGGACGTTTGTTATTCTCCGGTCAAGGGGTGCCCCCTGGTGGGCACTTGGATGTACTCTCCAGGCCTCTAGTTTCCAAGGCGGAAGGGACCTGCCACAACAGGCCCAGCCCCTCGATTCCTGAAAGTGCTGAGGCTTAATCTGTGTCCCCCGCACCCCAAAATATAGGGTGAAATCCTAACCCCTGGTGCCTGTGAATGTGACTTATTTGAAAATGAGGTCTTGCCCGGCTGGTGTGGCTCAGTGGTTGAGCATCGACCTATGAACCAGGAGGTCAGGGTTCGATTCCCGGTCAGGGCACAGGCCCGGGTTGCGGGCTCCATCCCCAGTGTGGGGCGTGCAGGAGGCAGCCGATCCATGATGCTCTCTCATCATGGATGTTTCTCTCTCTCTCCTCCTCTCCCTTCCTCTCTCTAAAATCAATAAAAATAATAAAGAAACAGAGGGATTTATAAGGGTGGCTTTCTTTTTCTAGAAGAGCCTAGGTAAACTCCGAGACGACTGCTGATCCCAAACACGATGACAGGCAAACAGTGGGAGCATAACCCGCGCTCCCCGGCTGCCTGATCATTGCACGGCTGGTCCCCGCAGAGGCAGCTCTGACCTCAGAGGCGAGGCCACCGCTGTCCCCCTTTTCCTTGTCGCTTTGCTTCCAAAAGCCTCTCTCCGCTTCCCAGCCGGCCTGGTTTTCATTTCCGGCCCAGCGTCTGCTTCAAGCACTTGGCTTTTTTGTGCTCTTGACTATAGATAGTCACCATGTGGAGAGGGAGCTACTGTGGGGCCCTCGGCAAGAGCAGGCCTTCTGGGCCAGCTGTGAGTTTTATTTCCTTTTTCCTGCAGGAGTCCAGAGACTTCAAAGGTTTGATCCAATCCTAGCCGGTTTGGCTCAGTGGATAGAGCGTCGGCCTGCAGACTGAAAGGTCCCAGGTTCGATTCCAGTCAAGGGCATGTACCTGGGTTGCGGACACATCCCCAGTAGGAGATGTGTAGGAGGCAGCTGATCGATGTTTCTCTCCCATCGGTGTTTCTAACTTTCTATCCCTCTCCCTTCCTCTCTATAAAAAATCAATAAAATATATTAAAAAAAATATTTTCCCAATCAATTCTTTTTTAAAAAAAATATTTGTATTGATTTCAGAGAGGAAGGGAGAGGGAGAGAGAGAAACATTAAGGATGAGAGAGAATCATGGATCGGCTGCCTCCTGCACGCCCCACACTGGGAATGGAGCCCACGACCCGGGCCTGTGCCCTGACTGGGAATCGAACCGTGACCTCCTGGTTCATAGGTTGACACTCAACCCCTGAGCCACGCCGGCCGGGCCAGGGCTGCAGGCTTTACTCTGAGCTGCAGAACCTGGGAGCCCTCGCTCCAGCGGTGGGAGGCGGCTGGGCTTGGAGGGATCTGACTTTGACGCTGGTGGCGATGACGGCGTCTTCAGTGAAATCGATGCCGACACGTTGGACAGACACAATGGAGCCCTCTGATCAGGGGACAAGAATGGCTTGTTCCTTCCTCCTGCCCTCTGTGCTTTGTAAACAGAATGTCCCTGGCACAGCCGCGCTCCGTGTGCTGCCAGGAGCTTAGCTCTTCCCTTGCGTAACCCCGGGGCCTCCGCCAGGAGGTCAGCTGGGCCGCCCTCACCTGGAGGCAGGTGAGCAGGCGAAGGCCCCGCCCACATCCCCAGGATGTTTTCAGTTTTAAGGTTTTTAAAAGGGATCCCTGCAGCCCGACCGGTGCGGCTCAGTGGTTGAACGTCGACCCACGAACCAGGAGGTCACGGTTCGATTCCTGGTGGTTGGGGCACATGCCCGGGTTGTGGGCTCGATCCCCAGTGTGGGGTGTGCTTGAGGCAGCCATCTGTGATTGATTGTCTCTCATCATTGATGTTTCTATCTCCCCCCTCTCCCTTCCTCTCTGAAATCAATAAAAATCTATTTAAAAGAAAGAAAGGAAGAAAGAAGCCTTGAGAGGGAACTTACCCTAGTGGAGCCCCTCGGTGAACCCCTTGTTTCTCGGGGCTCTCAGCTCCGGGGGGAGGTGAGTTTTGCGAGGGGAGGGGCAGAAAGGCTGCTTCTGGGAGGAGGGGTGGCCAGGCACCTACCACCTTCCTTAACTGCCCCTCGTACAAATGCTTCATTGTTTGTTCATTCGTTGTTGCTTCTTCCTAGCATCTTGCTGTTTGGTGCGTGTGTGTGTTTAAATCTTCATTTGAGGATATTTTTTCCATTGATTTTCAGAGAGGGAACGGAGGAAGGGAAGAAAGAGAAAAAGAAAGAGAAACATCGATTGGTTGCCTCCCATCTGTGCCCAGACCGGGGCTGGGGTTGGAACCTGCAACCCAGGTGTGTGCCTTTGACGGGGAATCGAACCCACCACCCTTCAGTCTGCAGACCGACGCTCTCTCCACGGAGCCACACCGGCGAGGGCTGTGTGTGTGGCTTTTATTTTTGTTCTTGTTGTTAGTCAGGGATCAGATGTCTCTTGTCTCCGCACGTTGACTTCAGGCTGCGGGAATTCCTCCTGGAAGGGCATTTGCATGTTGGGGACAAGGCTCTCAGCGTTCCGGAATGACAGGCTCGTGTCTCCGGAATGACATGCTCCGAGGGCAGGACCCCCTTTGATTCTCTGGGAAGTATCCTTGTCCCGGGCCATGCTGGCAGCCCGTGGTGGAACCTGCTCTCGGAGGGGCCGGCAGGGGGCGCCGGGGGGCTGTTTCCGACGCCCCAGGCCGGGGTTTGAGGCTGACACGTGCGTCTCTTCTTGAATTCCCGGGACAGGACATACCCAGGGAAGATGGAAACCCGCCTTGGGCTGGAGCTCACGGTGGCCTTGGGCAAAGGGGAGGTTAGGAGACAGAAGGCGGGGCGTCAGGGCTGCTGGGAGCCTTGCAGCCAGACCAGCCTGTGCGGACAGACGGACGCTGTTTACCTCCCTTAGGCGCGGTTTCTTTCTGTGTAAAAATCGCCCTCATGGGGAGGGGGGTCGGGGGTCGGAAGAGCCAGTGTGCGGCTAAGAGAGATCTCAGCCATGAAGGCATCGAGGCTGCCAGGTGTCACTGCGCAGTGGGCACAGGGGCACCCCGCCCGTCCGTGTGGATCTTGTCTCTCTCCTTGCCCACCACCCCCGTCCCCCACCCCTCGGCTCTGCATTCCCTCCCTGCCCGTCACCGCCTGTGTCTGGGGCCTGGCACTGAGGCTGCAGACAAACACAGTCTCCCCACCTGATGCCCTCGGGCCAGGGGGCTAGCTAGAGGATGAGCCACCACAAGGTTAAGAAGGGGCCGTGCAAACCCTTTCCTACGTCCCTTGAATGTTTACTTATTTATTTATTATAATTAAAAAATATATGTTTTTATTGATTTCAGAGAGGAAGGGAGAGGGGGAGAGGGAATCATGGATCGGCTGCCTCCTGCACGCCCCACACTGGGGATGGAGCCCGCAACCCGGGCATGTGCCCTGACTGGGAATCGAATCCTGACCTCCTGGTTCCTAGGCTGATGCTTAACCACTGAGCCACACCGGCCGGGCCACAGGGTTGCTTCCATTAGAAACTGGGGTCTCCTGGTGGGAGAGTTAAGGGTCCCGTGGGTAGAGTGACGGACGTGTCCTGGCCTTCCTCGGCCATTGCTCACAGCCGCTAATCAACGGGGAGCCAGGCCAAGCCACGCTCCCCCGGAGCTCAGGACGGGGAGGGGGTTCCTTGGTCCCGGGCCGGCAGGCTGCAGCAGGCCTTGCTGGGAGCAGCTCCGGACCTTTGCCTGTAATTGGCCGCCTTTGCATTCAGCCGCTTCCTCCGCCGGCAGCAGAACTCATAAAAGCCGGGCTCCCTGCCATACCTTTGAAAAGTTCAAAGGGACCCGTATCCGGGGACCTAGGGCAGTGGTTCTCAACCTTCTGGCCCTGTCAATACAGTTCCTCATGTGGTGACCCAACCATAACATTATTTTCGTGGCTACTTCATCACTGTCATGTTGCTACTGTGATGAATCGTCATGGAAATATCTGATAGGCAGGATGGTCTTAGGTGACCCCTGTGAAAGGGTCGTTCGACCGCCCAAGGGGTCGCGAGCCACAGGTTGAGAACCGCTGGTCTAGGGGGAAGGGGGGGGGATCGGGCGGCCCAGGCACCTGGGTCTGAGGGCAGGGGGACCTCTGGGCGCCCCCCTCCCCCTGCTCTGAGCTGCTTGTCTCTGTCGTGGGAGGGAGGTCCTGCCCCTGCAGGCCCAGGTCCGCTCTGTTTTTTGGGACCAGGCTGTGCCTTTTGACTCAGCACTGCTTCTTGGCCACCCCTGTCCTCGTGGCTGGGGACAGATGTCAAGCCCATCGAGAGCGAGTGGATGACACAGGCCCTGGGCACGCCGCCTCCATCACGCACCCGCTCTCCGGGGCTCGGTGCAAGGTGGGCTTGTCCGAGCCCCAGGCACAGGCGTGGTCGGGTTGGCGGGCAGGGCTAGCGGGCTCTCAGGCTCAGCTCCTGGGCATGGACCAACCTGGCTCCTCCCAGCATCCAAACTGGTGATGTCTGTGCGTCAACATCGTAGATGCCGAGTTTCCACCGGAGGATGAGACAGCCCTGAGCTCTCTTCCCCAGTTGGCGACCCTCCTGGCAAGGTGTTCAAGAAATGTTTCCCAAGCCCGGCCGGCGGGGCTCAGTGGCTGAGCGTCGACCTAGGAACCAGGAGGTCACGGTTCGATTCCCGGTCAGGGCACATGCCTGGGGTTGCAGGCTCCATCCCCAGCGTGGGGCGTGCAGGAGGCAGCCGATCCATGATTCCCTCTCATCATGGATGTTCCTCTCTCTCTCCCCCTCTCCCTACCTCTCTGAAATCAATAAAAATATATACATTAAAAAAACACACAGCACCAATCAGAATAGAACCTGCTACTCCCTTCAAGTCCTCGGACCCTCCCATCCTTACGGGCTCACTCCAAGGCCAGGCGAAGCATTTTTTCAGGAGCAAATCCAGATGCCTCCGTCCCGAAGTAGAAAGATGAGAAAAGCAGCCACCACGGCCGGAGTGGGAGGGAAAAGAAAAAAGAGGGAGAGGGGAGCAGGTGGGGTGGGGGCGGCTGCAGCGTGTTTTTCTGGTAGGTGTGGGCGGAGACCGGAGCGTCTGCGGCTCCAGGCTGAGCTGGCAAAGTTTCTCCTTGAGATCAGGAGTGGAGTTTGGGAGGCTGTGCCTGATGCATGAGCAGGAAATTGGCCGGCTCACTTCTGGGAGTCCCCCTGGCAGGAATGTGCCTGGTTTAAAGCGAGTTAAGTTGTGCCTGGGCTGGTGTGGCTCAGTGGTTGAGCGTCGACCTATGAACCGGGAGGTCACCGTCCCATTCCCCGTCAGGGCACATGCCCAGGTTGCGGGCCCCATCCCCAGTGTGGGGCGTGCAGGAGGCAGCCGATCCATGATTCCCTCTCATCGTGGATGCTTTTCTCTCTCTCCTCCCTCTCCCTTCCTCGCTCTGGAATCAGTAAACACGTATTAAAAATAAATAAATAAATACAGCGGGCCCGGGCGTGGGCCTGCTGTCCTTTCTCTAGGATGGACGGCGTGAGGCCGCCTGCCTACCCATCCCCTGGCACGGCGAATCCGGGCAGCCCCGACACTGCCAAGGTCCCACGTGGCCCAGGCCTGGGATGGGGAAGGCATTCGGCTCCAGTGGGGTGCCAGGCGGTGCGGTGTGGGCTCAGTCTGGGGGGACACGGGGAGCATCTCTGAGAAGCGGGGCCAGGCGGGGTCCCTCTCCTGCCCCCTGTGCCCAGTGATGGACTCCTTTCCGCATCCCTCGACCTCTGGGCGAGCTGACTTCTGTGTGCCATTTCCTGCCCCCTCTGGAGAGCAGATGTTCAGCTGAATATCTGGGTGGAGGCGAAAGGTAAGTGGTTGCTGGACGGGCCGTTCTGGAAACTAGAGGCTCCCCTTTAGCTGTGAGCGGTTCTGGAAACTAGAGGCTCCCCTTTAGCTGTGAGCGGTTCTGGAAACTAGAGGCTCCCCTTTAGCTATGAGCGTTGGGATTGGGGCTCCCCCGGCTTTTCCCCACACAACCGCTGATGAGAGCCTGGGGCTGTTGTGACAGAGGGCGAAGGCGGTGGCTTCTCGCTGGGGCGGGAGAGGGCAGCTCGGCTCCTCCGCACACTGTGTATCAGGGAGTCGAGGACTCTTCGTCCGAGCCCCGATAGGGCCGCCTCCCTCCTCCGCCAGCAGGTCGGCCGCTGTGTTTTTCTAAAAGGCCGTGCAGTCATTTGCCCCTGGACGGGCTCCTGGAGGATGTATTTCCCCAGGAAGGACCCCCAAGCTGAGGCCTGGAGACCAGACGGCTGACGTCCACTGCTTGGACGCGAGTCTTTCTGGGTCCCGGTGGACACCGTGGCCTGTCCTTGTGCAGGGGGCTTCCCGTGACATCCAGTGGGAGTTGGGGGGGGGGGAAGCAATGGATTTGCTGCCCCAAAGGCTTCTGCCCCCACGTCCCTCTCCTGTTCCCTCGAGGCATTCTGCAGGGGGCCGAGGGGCAGGGGCCGAGGGGCAAGGCGGGTTGGCTGGGGTTCCTGAATTAGCAAAGGGAAGAGACAGGAGGAAAGAGCCAGCGGAGAGTGAGCGAGCAGGCCAGGGAGGGGAGAAGGGGGAGTGCGTGTGTGTGCACGTGTGTGCGTGTGTGTGCATGTGTGTGGGCCTGTATGCACACCCGAGGGACGGTGAGCGAGTGTGAGAGCACACGCTATCCCAGAACCCATGCAGCCGGGTCTGGGGTGGGGGAGACTGCAGGGGGGGTGGGGTGAGGGAAGACAGCTTGGAGCGGGGTGTGGGGGGGCAGAGGGGGCAGGAAGACGGCTGTGTGCTGCTGATCTGGGATTGGAGTGGATGCCCAGCCGTCTGTCTCAGGACAAGGACCGCAGCCTCAGGCTCCACATCTGTAGAGCAGGGATGACAGCACTTCAGGGCTGCCGTCAGGGTTCAAGAGCTCCGAGTGAGGGCAGGGCCCAGCGTGGTGCTTGCTGAGCTAACGCCAGTCCCGGTGGGTCGTTGCTTCCCGCCCAGGGTGAGCGTGGGAGGTGGGTCTCAGGGTCAGGATTCTGTCCTCGGAGACGACGGAGCTGCTGCAAGACATCGACCCATGTGAGCCCTGGACACAAAGGGAGTGACTTAGCAGGAACAGGCCCAGCACAGCCGGTTCCCGGAGCCCCGGCAGCAGCAGCAGGGGGGGGGGGCTCCGAGGTGTCTCCCTTTCAAATCCTGCGACACAGACGCACACAGGCTGTTACCGGGGCCACTGGACTAAGAGAAACCAGAGCTGGGGCCCCCGGGGAGCCGCTGGGGGCTGGAGGGAGGGGTTACGTAAACACGGCTGAATAACTGGGTTTGTGTGCTGATTAGATAAGAGAGTGGAGGGATGAATAACAATAAAGCTTCCAGGCGAGGCCTGGCCTCATTTGAAAGTCCGAGGAGGCAGGACAGCCTGGCACGGGGGTCAGGGTGGATTTCCCCAGGGCCTGTGGCTGCTGAGATAATGCCTGGTGACAGGGGATCAGAGGTGGGGGGACCTCCGTCTGGTGCCCCTCGAGAGGAGTCTGTCTGCCTGGGATCCTGCCCTCCAGGGAGCACCAAGCCCACCAAACAGATGGAGGCTCTGCCCCTGGGAGTTTCAAATCCCAGGTGAACGCATTTTGTGGCCCATCTGGTTGAACGCTGACCCAGGAGCCCATGTGCGGGAGGCAGCCGATGGGACGACGTTTCTCTCTCACCGATGGGTGTTTCTCCACGGATGGGTCCGCTGGCACCAGGGCAGGGGGTCCTCTCTCCACGCAGCTGGCCCTGACGTCGGTTGTGGGGTCACTGGTGTGATTTGCTGCGTCTCTGGGCCTGGAGCTGAAATACAACCGAGACCTAGATGGGATCTTAGAGCAGCGGTTCTCAACCTTCCTCACGCCGCGACCCTTTCATACGGTTCCTCATGTTGTGGGGACCCCCAACCATAACATTATTTTCGTGGCTACTTCATCACTGTAATGTTGCTACTGTTATGAATCGTCATGTCCATATCTGATACGCAGGATGTATTTTCATGGTTACAAGTTGGACATCATGAAAGCATAGGGATTCATCCCAAAAACAATATGTAATTATAGATGTGTTTTCCGATGGTCTTAGGCGACCCCTGGGAAAGGGTCGTTCGACCCCCAAAGGGATCGCGACCCACAGGTGGAGAATCGCTGTCTTAGAGGAAGGAAAGGTCAGGGGCTCCAAACCGCATGACGGCGATGTGCCAGGAGAAGAAAGGTCAGGAGGATGGGGTGGGGTGGGAGCAGGGGGGGCCGAGGTCCCTCCCTACCATCATCCATTGCTAGGCACCTGGAACTTTCCACGTGAGTTTCCTTCTGCACCTGGCCCATCGCCCCTGCCCTGCTCCTGTCTGTCCAGCTGCCGGCCACAGAACGTTCTTTGTCTGGCAGCTCGTCATGGTCCGCTTGCACCTCTGGTCAGCCTCGCTCCCAGCAGGCCCCCGACTTCGCTTTGCTGGACTTGATCTGTATCGTTCCCGTGCCTCTCTCCCATGTTAACTTTATCTTCCCTGCACCGGTGTTGCCTGAAAAGCAACCTCCACTAGGTATGTCAGCACCAAAAGGATTTATTTAGGCCCCAGCCGGTTTGGCTCAGTGGCTAGAGCGTCAGCCTGCGGACCGGATGGTTCCTGGTTCGATCCGGGGCCCTGGTTGGGGCAAGTGCAGGAGCCGGCCGCTCCATGTGTCTCTCTCACATCGATGCTTCTCTCTCTCTCTCTGCCCCTCTCCCTTCCTTCCTTCCACTCTCTCTAAAAATCCATGGGGAAAATGTCCTCGCGTGAGGATTATAAAAAGACAAAAAGGACTTACTAATATTCAGGAAGAAGAAAAGGCTGCAACCCCATGCGTGCAGACCTGGCAAGCCACGTGCCCTGTTCCCCGGGCGCCAGGACGGAGAGGCATCTAACCCAGGGAAGAGGAGGGGAGGGGAGGGGAGGGGGGACGTGAGAACAGAGAGCCTCATTGTGGCATGGAGTTCCTGACGCAGCGTTCTCACTCACTCTCGGATTTTGGATTGTGTAGGAGACTTTCGTAATCCTAAACTCCTCCCGTCGGCCCTCCACACTGCTGAACCACTGATTGTGTTTTTCTTTTTTAAATATGTTTTTATTGATTTCAGAGAGGAAGAGAGAGAGAGAGATAGAAACATCCATGATGAGAGAGGATCATGGATCGGCTGCCTCCCGCACACCCCCTACTGGGGATGGAGCCCGCAACCCGGGCATGTGCCCTGACCGGAATCGAACCTGGGACCCTTCAGTCCGCAGGCTGACGCTCTATCCACCGAGCCAAACCAGCGAGGGCCCGGTTAGTCTTGATCAAGGCCCAGGAAGGTTCAGGAACCTCTCAAGTGTCCACCCCGAGTCAGAGGCAGAGCCGGGATGCAGGACGCCGGGCAGGAGACGTGCAGGACAGCTAGCGGGACCGGCCGTGCGTGTTAGGGCCGCTCCTGTAGGCTCTGCTGGTTCCTGACCTTCGATGACCCCCGAGAAGCTCTGAGACCCACCAGGGACTGCTCTCTGAACTGCAGGGCCTCATGTTCAACCAAAGACAGGCACCTGTCTGTACAGACAACATGTAACTGGAGCTGCTGACGCCGGGCACCCGTCATGGGCTCTGGGCACTGGGAGGGGCGGGAGGTACTGGGAGAGGTGGGGAGAGTGTGTGTGCAATAAACACAACCTCAGAGGCAGAGCCCCGCCCCCCTCAGGGGCCGGGGAGAGGCTGGGGGAGAGGTCACTGCTCTGAGGAGGGGCCATACTCAATGGACAGTGAACATGTAAGAATGATACTCATGAAATCGTCAGCTTGTCACATTCCCCGGCCCCACTGACCGCAGGCCCTGATGTCCTGGGACCACAGTGACCACAGTGACCCCAGCCACAGGCCCTGATGTCCTGGGACCACAGTGACCACACTGACCCTAGCTACAGGCCTGATGTCCTGGGACCACAGTGACCACACTGACCCCAGCCACAGGCCTGATGTCCTGGGACCACAGTGACCACAGTGACCCCAGCCACAGGCCCTGATGTCCTGGGACCACAGTGACCACACTGACCCCAGCCACAGGCCCTGATGTCCTGGGACCACAGTGACCACAGTGACCCCAACCACAGGCCCTGATGTCCTGGGACCACACTGACCCCAGCCACAGGCCTGATGTCCTGGGACCACAGTGACCACACTGACCCCAGCCACAGGCCTGATGTCCTGGGACCACACTGACCACACTGACCCCAGCCACAGGCCTGATGTCCTGGGACCACACTGACCCCAGCCACAGGCCCTGATGTCCTGGGACCACACTGACCCCAGCCACAGGCCTGATGTCCTGGGACCACAGTGACCACACTGACCCCAGCCACAGGCCTGATGTCCTGGGACCACACTGACCCCAGCCACAGGCCCTGATGTCCTGGGACCACACTGACCCCAGCCATAGGCCCTGATGTCCTGGGACCACACTGACCCCAGCCACAGGCCTGATGTCCTGGGACCACAGTGACCACAGTGACTCCAGCCACAGGCTCCGCCCTCTGATTAGCAGGTGGCCCTGTCCGGTGGCGCTGCAGCAGCCCCAGGTGTCACCTGCTTATGGAGACTCTGCCTCACACACGGTCTCAGGGCCACGGGGTCCCCCGATGCAGATCGGCCTACGTGCTCCCTACCAGCCTTCTGTCTCAATTCCTTGACCGGAATCCAACACGGGACCCTTCGGTCTGCTGGCTGAGGCTCTAGCCACTGAGACACACCGTCTAGTGCTTCTTTTATTTAAAAATAAATGTATTCTTATTGATTTCAGAGAGGAAGGGAGAGGGAGAGAGAGACAGAAACATCCATGATGACAGAGAATCATGGACTGGCTGCCTCCTGCGCACCCCACATTGGGGATGGAGCCCGCCACCCGGGCCTGTGCCCTGACTGGGAATCGAACCGTGACCTCCTGGTTCGTAGGTCGACCCTCAACCACTGAGCCACGCCGGCCGGGTGGTACTGCATTTCAGTTCTGGCGCTAACCACCTGGAGTTGGAGCAGAACCCATACGTTAAAGGGCACAGTCCCCGACAAGACTGCTCCCCCTTCGGATCGACCAGGTACACATCGGGGAGGGTCCCGGGATCATTTCAGATTTGATCAGTCACTGAAGTGACTCACAGAACGCAGCCAAGTGCTACACTTGTGACGGCCGGTTTGTGATAAAGGGTACAAATCAGACCCAGCCAAATGGAGGGGTAGGTGCACAGGGTGGGTTCTGGGGGGATGGGGGGGGCGGTCCCAGGCGTAAAGCTTCTGTGTTTCCTGCCCATGGGATCCAGGCCCATCACCTGCCCGGCACATCCATGCTCACCAGCCGGGGAGCCGGCCCAGCGTCAGGGTGCAGAGTTGGTGCTGGGTTCTCCCGACAGAGGCAGGACCATCCCATCCCATCCCCGGCCAGTGACTGGACTCAGTGTCCAGGCCCCGCCCCGCCCTGGAGGTCGGGAGGTTGGGCTGAGGTAGGTCAGCGGCTCAAAGCCCCAGCCCTCGCGTCAATCCTGCGGCTGGGCTTTCCAGTAGAACCAGCCCGACCTGAAACCATCCAGGGCTCCCCGCCCCCCCCCCCCAGTCGCCCCAGGAGTGTCACCTTATTAACATAAACTCAGGTCTGATCCAGGGACTTTGGAAAACAGGAGGGGCACTCCTCTTACTTGGGAAATTCCAAGGATGTATAGACTCCCAGGAACCAGGGCAAAAGGCAGTCAGATTCTTTGATATGATACTGGCGTTTAGCATGAGCCCCGGCCAGGCAGCTCCGTTGGTGAGAGCATCGTCCAGACAGGCCCAGGTTGCAGGTTCGATCCCTGGTCAGGGCACATGTAAGAAACAATGAGCCCAGCTGAGGTGGCTCAGGGGTTGAGTGTCGACCTAGGAACCAGGAGGTCACGGTTCGATTCCCGGTCAGGGCACAGGCCCGGGTTGCGGGCTCCATCCCCAGGGTGGGGCGTGCAGGAGGCAGCCGACCCATGATTCTCTCTCATCATGGATGTTTCTCTCTCTCTCTCTCCCTCTCCCTTCCTCTCTGAAATCAATAAACATATATTAAGAAAAAAGAAAGAAAGAAAGAAAGAAAGAAAGAAAGAAAGAAAGAAAGAAAGAAAAGAAAGAAAGAAACATTGAGTCCACAACCAGGGCATGTGCCCTGACCAGGCATTGAAAGGTGACCTCCTGGCCGAAACCGGTTTGGCTCAGTGGACAGAGCGTCGGCTTGCGGACTGAAAGGTCCCAGGTTCGATTCCGGTCAAGGGCATGTACCTGGGTTGCGGGCACATCCCCAGTGGGAGATGTGCAGGAGGCAGCTGATCGATGTTTCTCTCTCATCGATGTTTCTAGCTATCTATCTCTCTCCCTTCCTCTCTGTGGAAAATCAATAAAATATATATATAAAAAAAAAAAAAAAAAAAAGAAAGGTGACCTCCTGGTTCACAGGTCGATGCTCAACCACTGAGCCACACCGGCCGGGCAGCAGGTGGCCTCCTCACCTGGAAGCCCTGTGTTAGCTGGGGACTCTGACCGCTGGTTGCGTAACGGCGATCAATGCCCCATTGTTGTCCTGCCTGGGTTTTTCCGTGAGGGCCAGGCTCTGTGCGCCTTGCTGGGCAGGGGATCACGTTGACATGTTTGCTGGGTTTGATCTCTGTGGGGGGGCACGGACCGATGCTGTGCTCAGGCCAGGGCCCCCTGGCCAATGGATCTAATGAGCCGGGAGTGTTTGAGCCGGCGCTGTGGGCACCTGCTGGGGCCCAGCCCGCTCCACCCTGGAGACCATCACGTTTTGTACTGAAACAGCGAGAAGGGGTTTGGACAGCCCGGAGCCAGGGTGGAGGCGGGGAGGCCCGGAGCCAGGTGTCGCCAAAGCATTTCCGCTTCTGCCACGAGCCTGGGCACGCCCGATGGGTGCGAAAGGTTTGCCCACTGTTCAAAGACAGCGATGGGCGAGGGTGGGAGAGCGCGGGTGGACGTGGGAGTGTGTGGAGAGCTCCTCGCGGAAGTCATGCACGCCAAGCGCCTTCGAAGAGAATGGGAGATGCGGCTTTTCTGTTTGCATAGGAGCCTCCATGCAAGCACATCCCACTCCCTGCTTCCCTGCCTTTCCCCAACCCCAGGGGGTTCCCTCTTTGCCAGCTCCCTTCCTGGGCTTTTCTGAGTTAGAATCAGGGCCAGCGGGGGAGACAGAGGGAGGGGCATGGAGGCAGTTGGGGGTGGGGGGATGGCTGGAAAATTCGGCACAAGAATGAGAGATCTAGACCAGTGGTTGAGCGTTGACCTATGAACCAGGAGGTCACGGTTCGATTCCCGGTCAGGGCACATGCCCGGGGTGGGGTGGGGTGGGGTGGGGGGGGTGGGCTCGATCCCCAGTAGGGGGCATGTATGAGACATTCGCTCTCATCATGGATGTTTCTCTCCCTCTCCCTTCCTCTCTGAAGTCAATACAAATATATTTTAAACAATGCCACCACCATGCGGGGCTTTGTCATCTGTCTGACGTGTTTCGTTCGAATAGAACCTGGGTTTATGTTCCTTTTCCTATACGTGCTCTTCAAGTAAAAATTTTTTTCCCTTGCCCTAACCGGTTTGACTCAGTGGATAGAGCGTCAGCCTGCGGACTCAAGGGTCCCAGGTTCGATTCCGGTCAAGGGCATGTACCTTGGTTGCAGGCACATCCCCAGTGGGGAGTGTGCAGGAGGCAGCTGATCAATGTTTCTCTCTCATCGATGTTTCTGACTCTCTCTATCCCTCTTCCTTCCTCTCTGTAAAAAATCAATAAACTATATTTAAAAAAAATTTTTTTTCCCCCATTTCCCGCTAACTTCCTGCCCCCACCTCCTTCTCCCTCCTGCACATCTCTGAGCCCAGGGACCCTTATGCTCACCACGCTGCCCGTCTGCTCCGCGCACATCTGGTTTACGAACCAAACCGGCATCGTCAGCCCCTCCCGGGCTCGCCCGAAATACCACCTGCTGAAGTCACGGATCTAAAAAAAAAACCCCGGAAAATAACGTTTCAGGCTTCTTCCAGAAGTCTTCTGTCTCGAGTCGCAACACATGGAAGCAAAGAGCAGATGGAACCCACTTCTGCAGCCTCAGACACGCACATGCTCTCCGCGCTGGATTTTTTATAGCCGCACGACTCTCCATCCCGCCTGTCTGTTCTCCACCCCTGAGCTCCTAGTTCTTTTCTCACGAAACAACCCCCAGAAACATGAAAAGTCAGGCTTTCAGGGTGTCCGTGAACGTAGGGGGGGACAAGCTGGTGGAAGTCCCCCCACATGGGGATGGGGAGCCCAGCGGGCCTGGAGTGTTGTTCTGTACACCAAAGGGTTGGGGGTTCAATGCCTGGTCAGGGCACATACCTAGGTTGTGGGTTCGATCCCAAGTCGGGGAGCAGATGGAGGTAACTAATCAATGTCTCTCTTTCTCTCTCTCTCTCTTCCTCGCTCTCTAAAAGCAATAAACATATTTCCAGGCGAGGATCAAAAAAATAATTACAGTCCTGTTTACAATTCTATCGCATGAGACAACACATTTTGCAGGTCAGCTTTTTTTGCACGTTCACTACAACATGACCCATCATTTCTCACTCACTCACCATCCTCACTAATGTCTTCACGGAAATGGACAGGAAGCTGGCCCGGAATATGTTATCTCGGGGGAGCAGAATTGCAAACAGGACTGCAATTAATTATTAATGAACCAACCGTGTAACCCCCACCGAGGTTTAACATTAGCCAGACTATCCAGCGACCCTCCCGGCGGTGTGTTCACGTGGAGATGGTTCAAGGATTCGACGCTCGGCCCTGACTTCCTGCTCCTGCTCAGGGCTGTTATTGCATGGAAACGCCAGCTTTTTCTTTTTTTTCTTTTTTTTTTCCTTCCTTCCTTCCTTCCTTCCTTCCTTCCTTCCTTCCTTCCTTCCTTCCTTTTTTTCCCTCCCCTTCTCCCTCCCTCCCTCCTTCCTTCCTTTCCTTCTTTCTTTTAAATATTTTTTTTTATTGATTTCAGAGAGGAAGGGAGAGGGAGAGAGAGAGAGAGAGACATCAATGATGAGAGAGAATCATGGATCGGCTGCCTCCTGCACGCCCCCCACTGGGGATCCAGCCCGCAACCCGGGCCTGTGCCCGGACCGGGAATTGAACCCTGACCTTTCTGACCATGGGATGACGCTCAGCCACTGCGGCCTCTACTCCAGTTTTACTGTCTCCCTGCCCCAGGCTCTCCGCCCTCAGCCCTGCAGCACAAACACCTTCTCCACATCACTCTTCTGCTCCAGAATCTCCAGCGAGTCCCGCAGGGCCAGGGTTTTAGGTGCTAAACACCCTCTGCGCACATGTCAAGACGACCCATGGGTTGCAAACTGACTGGGAAATACTAGCATCGGCTTTCCTGCTTCTCCACTGTGACTGTTACAATGAAGTCCGGCCGGCGGGGCTCAGGGGTTGAGCGTCGACCTATGTACCAGGAGGTCACGGTTGGATTCTGGTCAGGGCACATGCCCGGGTTGCGGGCTGGATCCCCAGTGGGGGGCGTGCAGGAGGAAGCCAATTGATGTCTCTCTCTCCCTCTTCCATACTCTTGCTCTAAATTCAATAAAAACATTTTAAAAAGATTAAGCTCTAGCTGGTTTGGCTCAGTGGATAGAGCATTGGCCTGCGGACTGAAGGGTCCCAGGTTTGATTCCCGGCTGAGGGCACAGGCTCGGGTTGTGGGCTCCATCCCCAGTAGGGGGCGTGCAGGAGGCAGCCAGTCAATGATTCTCTCTCATCATTGATGTTTCTATCTTTCTCTCGCCCACTTCCTTCCTCTCTGAAATCAATAAAAAAATATATATAAAAAATTCTGCACTTAAAAAAAAGATTAAAAAAACCACACACACGCACACACACACAAAAAACACGGAGTAGAGCCAGGAGGTGGGCGGACCCAGAGCTGGGATCTGCGAGGCTCCCGGCTCCTCGGGGCCCTGGGTGGCCTAGGACTTTCGAGGCAGAGTGAGGGCGAGGGGCGGCCAGCTCAGTCCTCCCCGGCACCTCGTCATCCGCATGGCGATGAGTCAGGAGGAACTCTACCCCAGACACATGGATTACATTTCCCCTCCGATCCCTGTGGGGCGTGTGTGTGTGTGTGTGTGTGTGTGTGTGTGTGTGTGTGTGTGTAATTCAGAGCCAACATGAACAGCAGCCTGAGCTTCGCCAAGAAGACACACTCCCGGCCACCACCGTACACAGAGCAGGGGGGGGCTGTCGGAGGCTGATGGTCCCTGTGAGCGGGACCAGGGTCTGTGGCGATGGCCTCTGGAAGGACCCACGAGAAGGTGGAGGGTCATTTGCACGCTCCCCCCTCCCCCCATTTGCACGCTCCCCCGCCTCTGTCTCTGAGACTCATTTCCCAAGCCTGTCTTCTTCTCAGCGGGAGGCTACGCTTTCTCTGATCAGAACTCATGAGCTGTGCAAGGCCCTCATGGCTGCTGCTCCCTGGTGTGGGTTTTGCAAAGTTTGCAGGAAACGGAGGAGAACAGACAGCCAAGCAAGGCACAGCCCCATCTCCCCACCGCCTGGGCCTCCCTCTCCCGCTCCAAGCTGGGTTTGCAGGGTGGGGAGGAAAACCCTTTAGAAATCGTTAGCACGTGACTTTTTCTTTTTCTGAAATACGTTTTTATTGATTTCAGAGAGGAAGGGAGAGGGGAGAAAGAAAGAGAAACATCAGTGATGAGGGCGAATCACTGATCGGCTGCCTCCTGCATGTCCCGCACTGGGGATGGAGCCCGCAACCCGGGCATGTGCCCTGACTGGGAATCAAACCCGGGACCCAATATATCTTTATTGATTTCAGAGAGGAAGGGAGAGGGAGAGAGAGATACAAACATCAATGATGAGAGAGAATCACTGATCGGCTGCCTCCTGCACGCCCCACCCTGGGGATTAAGCCCACAACCCAGGCCTGTGCCCCGACCGGGAATCGAACCGTGACCTCCTGGCTCATCGGTTGGCGCTCAACACCGCTGAGCCGCACACACGTGGCTTTTTTTTAGTTGTCAGGCAGGGGGGACATTTAGAAACCTGAGTTCAGGCCCGATCCCACCTCTGGATCTATTAACGACCGGTGCCCTGCGATTTTATTTCCTTAAGATTGCTCCCTCATGGCACTGTTGAGAAGAAAGAAAGCTGATATTGGTGAACGGTAATCATTACTAATGTAGTCGACTGTGACTGAAGGCTTCCCACAGATGAAGCTGGTGCCAAGCACTTCACGTGGAGTAACCCATTCCGTCCTCGCGGCTGGTTTTACAGGTGGGGAAACTGAGGCTCAGGTGAACTCACTGGCCCCAAACCATGGATGTGGGTTGGTCGGTGAACCCCCAAATCGATGTCAAAACCCCTCAGAGGGAGGGTGGCCCCGCGGACAGCTTGAATTCGGACGCCCGCTCCCCACACCTGAGAACACAAGTCTGTTGCTTTCAGCCACGCGGTTTGCAGTCATTCGTTACAGCAGCCACAGGAACTCATACCGTCAGAAAGCTCTACGTCAGCGGTTCTCAACCTTCTGGCCCTTTAATACAGCTCCTCCTGCTGTGACCCAACCATACAATTATTTTCGCGGCGACTTCATCACTGTCATGTTGCTACTGTGATGAATCATCATGTAAATAGCTGATCTGCAGGATGGTCTTAGGCGACCCCTGTGAAAGGGTCGTTCGACCGCCAAAGGGGTCGGGACCCACAGGTTGAGAACCGCTGCTCTAAGCGCTGAAGCGAAGGCAAAGTGAAAGCTGGCCCTGGCCGGCCTGACTCGGTGGGTGACAGCATCGCCCAGTGCACCGACGGCGGGTGCTCATCCAATCTCATGTCCCACGGGCCCCAGATCCAATCTCATGTCCCACGGGCCCCAGATCCCATCTCATGTCCCATGGGCCCCAGATGTGGGGGTGCGGCCGGTGGAGAGAGGACTCATGGAGGAGACTTGGGCCTCACCTGGGGACCGTGCAGGGAGCTCCCGCTCCCAGGTGCGAAGCGGGAGGGCTGTACGACGTCGACCTGCCGCCCTGAGCTGCCTGAGGATTTGTGAGAACGACAATGAATGAACTCTCAGGGCTGGGAGTGAGCCGGTGAGCGGTGAGCGGAGAATAAACAGCCCTTTGTACGTTGCCTATTCTTCCTGGGTCACCCAATCGGAGACATCGAGGCCTCGGCCACAGCAGCCGGCAGGGAAGGCCGCGATGTGCAAATAGCGCCGATAAAGTGAAATGAGCCTGGAGGTGAACCCGATGAAATCCCGAGGATGGGGGGACCCCTGGCTCTTACAGCCGAGTCTGTGACGGTGGGGGTAGGGGGAGGGGAGTGGGGGTGGGGAGATGGAACCAGCAGCCGCTGCTCAGAGCGAACACGTGGATTTTCCCTGGGGAGGCTCCATCCCCCTGCCCCCCAAAGAAGGGAGCTGTGAGTAATGAAGCTTCCCGGAGAAGAATAGCGGCCACATTTGCATGTTAAACAGATCGATGGGGCTTCTCCTCTGCTCCGCTCCCCTGGGGGAGGGGGGAGGGCTGTCAGAGGCAGCTGGCCATCTGCGGGTCTCCGGCCCACAGCCCCAGAGACCGCCTTGCGCCTTGCACACCGTAGGTGCTCAATAAAGATTTGTATCGAATCCCATGTCCAAGCTGGTCTCGGGCCCTGGCTGGTGTGCTCAGTGGTTAGAGCGCCGCCTGGCACACCCAAGAGTTGCCTGTTCAATCCCGGGCCCTGATCCGGGTGTGTGTGCGTGGGAGGCAACCCATCGATGTGTCTCTCTCACACGGATGTTTCTCTCTCTCTGTCTCTCCCCGTCCCTTCCACTCTCTCTAAAAATCAAGAAGACATATTTACAACAACAACAACAAACAGCCGCACAGTCTAGGCCAGTGGTTCTCAACCTTCTGGCCCTTTAGATACAGTTCCTCATGCGGTGACCCCCAACCATAAAATTATTTTCGTGGCGACTTCATTACTGTCATGTTGCTACTGTGATGAATCGTCGTGTCAATATCTGATCTGCAGGGTGGTCTCAGGCGACCCCTGTGAAAGGGTCGTTCGATTGCCAAAGGGGTCGCGACCCACGGGTTGAGAACCGCTGGTCTAGGCAGTGCCCTGTGGACCTGTGGCCTGGTGTGGAGCTGGCTTCTCCAGCCACCCAGACGTCCTGAGGTCTCGAATGACAGGGGACTATGGCTGTGAAGACTCGTGGGGCCCAGGCAGTCCAGAACCTTCCAGCCCCCCTTCGGAGGGAAAAGGCCCAGGTGCCCAGCAGAGGGCTTTTAATTGGGTCCATGCCTTGTTCCCCCAAGAGCCAGCTCCTGGGCTACCCGCCTGTCCCAGCACTTACCTGGCTCCTGGCTCCCAGCACCTTGACCTTTGCAATACCTGCCGGGGGCGCACGTTGCCCGATCCCTCTCTCGGGGACGCTGGAACCACGTGCACCTGCTGGCAGGGCAGGGCCTGCTGGGAGTCCCCAGGTGCTTACCCTCAACGTGCAATTCCTCTCGAGGCTCAGATGGCGTCTGGAGGGGGAGAGAGAGAGAGAAACATCAATGATGAGAGAGAATCATGGACCGGCTGCCTCCTGCACGCCCCACATTGGGGATCGAGCCCACAACCCGGGCAGGTGCCCTGACTGGAATCGAACCTGGGACTCTTCAGTCTGCAGGCCGACGCTCTACCCACTGAGCAACACCGGCCAAGGCAGAAATGGATTTTTTAATATATGATCCAGATGCGTGGGCCTGAGAAGAAGGGCCTTGCGTTTGATGTCATGGTCTGCTGTCCATGTCCTGAAATTCCTAGTGAATCTTGGACAAGGGGGGGCCCCATAACTTAATTTACCACATTTGCAAATTGTGTAACAGGTCCTGTTAAGACATAGGACTTCCTCTGTGGGCTCCAACTTGCAGTATAACGTTGGCTGAACTTAACACTCTGTTTCCTCATCTCTTCTCTCCGCAAGGGCAGCATATTTATTTATTGCTAAATTTCCACCCCTTGGCGTGGTGCCCAGCCCATCTAGATGCTCAATAAATACTTGTGAAATGGCCCTCGCTGGTCTGGCTCAGTGGCTAGAGTGCTGTGCTGAAGGGTCCCAGGTTCGAGTCTGGTCAAGGGCACATGCCGAGGTTGCTGGCTTGATCCCCAGGAGGGGGCGTGCAGGAGGCAGCTGATCCATGATTCTCTCTCTCTCTCTCTCTCTCTCCCTCTCCCTTCCTCCCTGAAATCAATAAAAATATATTTAAAAAAAATCCTTGTGAAGTGAATGAAATAATGTCAACTAAAACCCGTCGCTGGAGATTTGAGAAAGAAGCCTGAATCCCAGAAATCCACTTTCCTAAGGGTTAACAAGACAAACCTCTTGAGCGGTCATTATGAAATCAAGACGACAACAACGTCACTTACCGTCTACTTCTCTGATCGCCACGCTGGTGATTTCCTAAATATTGGACGAGGACGAAAGGAAACAGCCGCCCGCGGATAAATCCGGGACGGACGCCAGGCATTTCATCGGCTCTTATGAACGCTCCCCCTTTTCCTGGGCCTTCGTGGGAAAAGTCCTCTCAGGTCATAGGGGACAAGCTGGGGCCCTAGCTGGTTGGCTCAGCAGATAGAGCGTCGGCCTGTGGACTGAAGGGTCCCCGGTTTGATTCCGGTCAAGGGCACATGCCCGGGTTTCAGGCTTGATCCCCAGTAGGGGGCGTGCAGGAGGCAGCCGATCCGTGATTCTCTCTCATCATTGATGTTTCTATCTCTCTCTCCCTCTTCCTTCCTCTCTGAAATAAATAAATACATATATATATATTTTTCTTCCTCTTTCATGCCGTGGCCTCACTCAAGACACAGGCGAGAACGCAAGGCTGGGCCTGGGAAGCAAGAGGGTTTCTTGTGAGGGTCTCTCTGGGCAGACGGGCGGGTCTGGACCAGATAGAAGCTCACCATCAGCTCCCGCACATCTGGGAGGCGTCGGCCAAGGGCTGGCTTGGACCCTGCCTCAAACCTCTTTTTTTTTAGATTCAAGAGACTCTTTTTTTTTTTTTAAATATGTTTTTATTGATGTCAGAGAGGAAGGGAGAGGGAGGGAGAGAGAGAAACATCAGTGATGAGAGAGCATCATGGGTCGGCTGCCTCCTGCACGCCCCACACTGGAGATCGAGCCAGCAACCTGGGCACGTGCCCTGACCGGGAATCAAACGTGACCTCCTGGCTCCTAGGTCAATGCTCAACCACCGAGCCCCGCCGGCCGGGCACTTTGCCGCCTCTTTACCTGGCTGTCCCCCTGTTTTCCAAACCCTTTCTCCTCGAGCACGTCCTCCCCACTTTCCAAACTCTCCCTGCGAAGCAAAGAGAGAGCAAAAGGGAGTGGAGCCGCGGGAATGAACTTGGACCTGGAGAGAGGCAGCCTCGAGCAGCAAAGGCGGCTGTGAGCTGAGGGCCAGGCCCCCATGCTGTCAGAGTTCATGGCGGCCTGGTGGGATTTTTACCTTTTCTTTTTCTTTTTTTTTTCTTTTAACGCACATCAGACTCTAACCTTCCTGTCCATTTCTGGAAATCCTTCCACTTTGCTCCTTTCCCCCACGGGCCCATTTGCATCTTGGCTCTGCCGCTTAGGCAGGCGTGGATCCCAGCAGCTCTCTGATAAAAGCGTCCTGGTTCAAGTGCACATTTCTTTTGTTTCCAGATTTCATGCTTCTTTCTTTCCGGGTAAGGCCCCCGTCCAAAGTCCGCATTGCAGATAGCACATCCGCGCTGCGCTCCCAGCCCCGTGAGCTCATGCACCGTGTTTGTCTTGGCTGGGTCGCTGGGCCCACAGGCATCAGGGCGGGCCTCCGGGTCGGGGGACAGTCCTGAGCCCCTGGGGCAGGCGCGTCCACCAGCACCCCCCGGGGGAAGCTCGGCCCTCCGTCCTGGCTGAACCCTCTGGGCCCTACTTTGTGCCTCTGTGGTCCTTAAAAAAAATTATAAAAAAATTAATATATTTATATTATTGATTTCAGAAAGGAAGGGAGAGGGAGAGAGAGAGAGAGAAACATCAATGGTGAGAGAGAATCATTGATCGGCTGCCTCCTGCACACCCGCTACTGGGGATCGAGCCCGCAGCCCAGGCCTGTGCCCTGATTGGGAATTGAACCCTGACCTCCTGGTTCCTAGGGCAACACGCAACCGCTGAGCCACGCCGGCTGGGCAACAACTTGTTGCTAAGTAAGAGCTCACTTGTCTGTTTGCCAAAACCTTTTGTAGAACTTTCTGGAAGAACCCGACACTAAGATAGAGGTCTGGGAACCTGAGACGGGGTTCTCAGCCCTGTCGGAGCGCGGGGGACCCCGCCACCCGCAGCTGATCGGGGCCTTGCTTTTCCGACGTGTGCAGTGACTGGCTGGCCTGGCACCACTGTTCCCACACAAGCCCTGACCACACCCCGATGCTTGGGGGGGATGAAGGGGAGTGGATGAAGCAGCTCTGTCCCCGCTTCCTGGCCCTGCAAGAGAATCTGTCTCTCTTAGGGGCCTCCACAGGCTCACATTTGAAAGAAAGTTTTGGCCTGGCCGGCGTGGCTCAGCGGTTGAGCATCGACCTAGGAACCAGAAGGTCAGGGTTTGATTCCCCGTCAGGGCACAGGCCCGGGTTGCGGGCTCCATCCCCAGTGTGGGGCGTGCAGGAGGCAGCCGATCCATGATGCTCTCTCCTCATGGATGTTTCTCTCTCTCTTCCCGTCTCCCTTCCTCTCTGAAATAAAATTAAAAAAAAAAACACACACCCAAAACACATTAATAAAGAACGAAGAAAGTTTTGTACTTACAAGGAAACGTGAAAAAAAAACCTTAAGACCAGGAGTCAGGTAAGACGAGCCCCAGCTGGAACTTTCTGGAACTACACTCCGCCCCAGGTCATCCTGTGCACAAGCTCCTCCCAGGAGCGAGGTGGACTCGAAGGGTCATCGGCACCAGTGCCTGGCTCGGCACCGAGCCCCTGAACCCCACGATCGTCAAGGAGGCCCGTGGACGTGCCGCAAAGCGCCATATGGCTGATGGCTCCTAATCAGATGAGCTCACGCTGGGTTGCGTGTGTCTGCACTGCCCCCGAATTGATTGAAGGCCTCGGTTCCCCAGAAACGGCACGGCGGGCGCAGTCATTGACTTCAGCTGTCACCGACCCTGAGCCAGATGCAGCGTGGGACGGGGCGCGCTTCTCGGCGGCCGCGCCGAGGCCGGGGTGAGGCCGGGCGGGGGTCAGCCTGCGCTCCTCAGCGGGGGCAGCCAGATGGCGGGTGGCAGCTGCTGGCAGGGCTCTAAGGCCTCAGCCCATTGCTTTCAGCCCTCCCCGGCTCCCTAAGAGCCGGTGGGGGTGGAGGAGGCGAGCCAGGGCGGGGAGGAGGGCTGGCCCTGGCTCAGCTCCTGGGAGCTGCCTGCTTTGGGACCTGGGACCCCATGGCTGCGCTCGCCATGTTCCCTGTGAGCCAGGGCTGCCTCCATCACCCTGAAGCCGGAGACCAGAGCTGGCTGCCCAGACGGCAGCCACAAGCCAGAGAGGAAGGGAGAGGGAGAGAGAGAGAGAAACCTCCATAATGAGAGAGAATCATGGATCAGCTGCCTCCTGCACGCCCCACACTGGGGATCGTGCCCACAACCCGGGCAGGTGCCCTTGACCAGGAATTGAATCTGGGACCCTTCAGTCCACAGGTCGATGCTCAACCACTGAGCCACACTAGCCGGCTGGGCAAAGCTAAGCTTGTTTTCATGCCGACGTCGGGGCTGTGCGCTTGGAACCAGCGCCTCTTGCGTGGATGGACGACTCACACCGGCCACCCCCCTGCCCAGCCCCCGGAGCCTCTGGCCCTCCCTGGACGAGCCGGCCTGTATTTGCAATGACTTCTCTGACCCCGGCACTTCCTCCCTGCAGAGAGGGGCTCTGCAGGCAGGGCCGCTGTTTGGATAAACGGGTGAGTCACGGTGCGATCAGGCGCCTCTCTGATGTGCAGGGGGGACCCTCTGCCTCGGGGGGACCCCGCAGAGCCTCAGGCCGCCTGTCTGCAGGGAGAGGGCGTCTCCGGGGCGGGCGATGACGCGTGGTCTGTTCCCATGCCTGGTCTCTCCGGCCGGGAGGGCCCGGGAGAGAATAATGATTAACTTTGCTTTCCTTTCCCGGGTTGCTTTGGCAAAGACGCCCGGCATCTCCCTTTTGTTCTGCTTGAGGAAGTCCTATCAGAAGGGAAGATTTCATCAGGACGGATAAGCTCTGTGTCCCGGGGATCCGGGCCTCCCCCGGGGCCGGCCCGCCCCCTCCCCGCGCACCAGTCCCCACGGCTCCAGGCGCGCCTGGCACCGGGTCCCGGGCAGCCTACAACACAGGCTTTGTTTGGGGGAGCCCGGGAGGCTGCTGGCTACAGAGAAGTTCCTCCGTGGACCAGGCCTGTCCGTGACATCTGGCGTCTTTCCCAGGAACCCCCTCCCCCAACAGAATTTTGAATGAATTAATGGAATGATAGTCGTTTGAATTCGCCTGACAATTCTCCTCTCCCAGGCTCAGATCACATTGGCCACTCCGTGTGTCTAGATGGCTCCACGGTTTTTACTAATATCCCGGGCGGAGATCCACATGGGTGCTTCCCCGGAAAGGGGGGGCTCCCTTAGGACCCGCCGTTCTCGCACCCGCATTTACTGAGTCTTTACCCTGCGCCCTGCACTGCCCTGGGCATTTTATATTCAGTTTTAAAATATTATTATTATTATTATTATTATTATTATTATTATTATTATTGTTATTATTACGTTAATCCTCCCCCGAGGATATTTTTCCATTGATTTTTAGAGAGAGTGGAAGAGAGAGAGAGAGAGAGAGAGAGAGAAACACCAGTGTGAGAGAGACACATAAGATTAGTTGCCTCCTGCACGTGCCCTGACCAGGGCCCGGGCTGGGGAGGAGCCTGGTATGGGCCCTTGACTGGAATCGAACCCGGGACCCTTTGGTCCACAAACCGGCTAGGGCCTGACTGTATGTTCGCAACCACACGCGGTCAACACCAGCTGATGGCAGCACCTGCAGATGACACACCGACACGTGGACGAGGTCTCACCAGGATGTGCCTCTTGCTTCTCCGCCGGCACGATGCTGGCTTTGTGGCAAGGTGGTCCCAGGCATAGAGCTGGCCTGTGGACACACCATGCTTTCTCACCCTAATCTGTTCTGTAAGCTAAAATAGGTCATGCCATCGACTCCACCCTGACTCAAATATTGTGATTGTCATGGTGCCCGGAATCGGAAAGAGCCAGAATTTAAATCTTTCAATACGCAGCCCACTCCTTTACCCTCCCTGCGATTTTCCTGGGCGTGGCTCCGTGGTTGAGCCATGACCTATGAACCAGGAGGTCATGGTTCGATTCCCCGTCAGGGCACATGCCCGGGCTGTGGGCTCCATCCTCAGTAGGGGGCGTGCAGGAGGCAGCTAATCAATGATTTATCATTGATGTTTCTATCTCTCCTGCTCCCTTCCTCTCTGAAATCAATAATAAAATATATATATATAGCCCTGGCCGGCTTGGGTCAGTGGATGGAGCATCAGCCTGTGGACTGGAGGGTCCCAGGTTCGATTCCGGCCAAGGGCACATGCCTGGGTTGCGGGCTCCATCCCCAGTGGGGAGCGTGCAGGAGGCAGCCGATCAATGATTCCCTCTCATCATTGATGTTTCTCTCCCCTCTCCCTTCCTCTCTGAAATCAATAAAGAAATATATTTAAAAAAATACATATAAAAGTATTGGTTCAATAGACTAAACTAAGACAGAATCCTGCCATGTCCGTGCCCAGGCTGCCGTTCCCATCACCAGCTCTGACCAGCGCCCCAAGCTTCCACCCCCAAGATCCCGCTTTTGTCCTGAGGTGCCCGCGGGATTCTCACAGGTCTCCCTGGCCGTCTCCGAGCGAGCCGGGCCGGCGCAGACTTGGCCGTGGAGCCGGCACAGACGGGGTCCCGGTCCCGGACACGGTCTTCTCTTACACCCCCTGAACCGGCCGCCGGAACTGGCTCAGGCCTGTGAATGGCCCTCAGTCTCGCACAGAGCGGGGTGTGTGTGAAAGTTCAGGCCGGGCCGGTGGGAACCCCGCACCCCCGCCTACCCCAGCCCCCCTCTCCCGGCTCCGCAGCCCCTGTGCTCATCGCTGGGTCGTCACAGAGAGCAGGCGGCTTACGCAGGGGGGTCATCCCGGTGACACAGCCTGAGGTCACCGCCAAGTGGCTTTCAGAGCCCTGTTTCCTCTTCCAGGTTTTCCGACGTTACCGAACAAGGCGCCTGATTCAGAGCCACTGAGAACATTCTAGCCTTTTTCTTTTTTTTTCTTCCCCCTGTTGTCCCCACAAGACAGGAGGCCGCAGGTGGGAGTCTCGGCTTGTTATTCTCAAGTGAGTTACGTCCTTTGGCTCAGGACGTAACTAGAATACATTTTTCTCCCTTTTTTAAAAAATATATTTTTATTGATTTCATTGAGGAAGGGAGAGAGAGAAACATCCATGATGCGAGGGAATCATGGATCGGCCGCCTCCTGCAGGCCCCACACTGGGGATCGAGCCCACAACCCGGGCCTGTGGCCTGACCGGGAATGGAATCGTGACCTCCGGGTTCATAGGTCGACGCTTACCCCCTGAGCCACACGGGCCGGGCAAATCTTCTTAATTTTACTTAAATCACTTGGGATTCTGAACTTCATACAGGGTCTGGATACTGGTGAATACCGGAGGGACAGGAAAAAGGCTCCGGGTTAGGACCCAAAGTGGGTGTGTTCAACTCCCAGTTCGACCAGGAAGTGTTCGCAGAGAGGCCGCTGGTGTCTTGACTTTGGTTTGCTCACCTGGAAAATGAAACTAGTAGGAGGTGTGTACTTCACAAAGGTGTGAGGGTTCAAAAATTAAAAAAATAAAAGTGAGGATTCAGCGAGATAATGAAAGTCAATGACTTTTGTAAACTGCGAATGTTAGGCAGATAAAAAAAATAGTCATTGTTTATAGATAGTGGATAGTGGGAGTACAGACAGGATTGTGGTTCGATTCCCGGTCAGGGCACCTGCCTGGGTTGTGGGCTCGATCCCCAGGGTGGGGCGTGCAGGAGGCAGCCGATCCATGGTTCTCTCTCATCATGGACGTTTCTATCTCTCTCTCTCCCTCTCCCTTCCTCGTTGAAATCAATAACAATATATTGAATAAGAAAATAAAATGCAAGGGTTGAGGCCCCCCCACTGCAGCGTTTGTGCGAGGGAAGCCTGCCGGGGTTGCATGGATGGTAGGAACCCCAGAGCGAGATCTGTGAGCCTGTGAGCCTCCTCGCTTTCTTATGCCCGCTGGTGTGTTTGGCTCCGGCAGATCCTTTCCTTCCCTTCCC